>NW_028125229.1:0-163117 GCF_965194825.1 Balaenoptera physalus
GCCCCTTTACTAGCAATCTCCCTACTTGGAGCATCAGCACCTTTAACCTCCTGTTCCGTACAGGTTGCAATTTGTCCTGAGGATGAACGGGAAGACGGGGAACCAATGAGAGACTAGCTCTTGGTTTTGGGACATGCACAGGTCACTCTATTTTCCCATCAGGAAGAAGAATTAACCACAGGCTCAGCCTGCCCCCTGGAACCAGAACAGGGCCTGAAGCCATCCTGCGCTTTTGCGGCCAGCTCCCAAAAAACTGTGTTGTAAAATGGAGCTTCAGGGCACTGCAATTCACAAACCTGCAGAGTTATAAATGATAACTCTCGTCCACAAATATATTGAGGGAAGGCAAAGAAGAGGATTTGAAATCAAGGCAGAATTGCAGGAAACAGATTTTAGGAGGTAGATTCGAATCGCCTTTAAAGCACATGAAAAGCGGCAAAACGTTGACAATGATGCCCTTGGCCAAAAAGGGCGTATGCGTTTTTTCCTGAATATATTCAGGAAAAAACGCATACGCCCTTTTTGGCCAACAAAGCAGCCTGGAAAGGCAAATCAGCGCTACAAAGAAGTCTCGCTTCCCATCGGTCAAAAGGGCCATGCTGAAAAAAGTTTCAAAACCAGAAATGCAGGACAGGCCATGGAGAAATGGGAGCCTTGCTACACTGATGGGTGGGATGTAAATTGCCAACAGCCACTCTGGAGAAGGGTACGGTGTGTCCTGAAACAGCTAAAAAACACAGCTTAGAGAGCATAGGGCACTTCCACGCATGGGGGTATAAAGTGGGAAAATTAAAAATCAGCAAGACACAAGCACCCCATAGTTTAGGGCTGCTCTTTTGACAAGGACCTCCACTTCATTCCACCTTAAATATCCCAGGAAAGCGAAAAATGGATAAAAAAGTTGTAGTCCTTATGTACAATGGAATATCACTCAGACATGAAATCAATATCATAAGGCTAGTAGCAGCATGATGAGTGGATTTAGGTACGACGATTCTAAGTGAAATAAGTCACACAGAAAAGGACACTTCTCATAAGGTGTCACTTATAGAGGGAATGTAAAAACCGTTACACTTGAACTGAATTACAAAACAGAACAGAGTCACACATGCAGAAAACACACTATGGCTGCTTAACGGGAAAGGGGAGGTGGGGAGATACATAAAACAAGAGTTTCAAATTAGATCAGATACCGTTCCATAAACCCAATATGTAACAGACAATACCTACTCCTTGCTCAGAGAACTGGACTCAACACGCCAGATTCACCACACAAGAATATATCTGACTAGTAATAATCTTAAAACCTATGAATTGATATCTCTCTGTTAGTGTGTCAAGTGGGTGTAAAGCGGCATAAACACAGCCGTGAAAAGCAGCTAAACCCCATTATAAAAATAAATTACTTTTAAAAACCCATGAAACAAAGACAGTGAAAGAGAGAGAAATTCTTACACAATTCGTTCAGGGGCTGTGATGCAACCTGGATTGACCATATCTAGACCCACAGCTGGATGAGACATAAGGGTGGACACTCTTGGGGCTGAGAGGTTTGGTGAAGTTGGGTGAGCAAACGCAGACCATTTAAAGTAATACTGCGTGCTACCCGTCCCATGGGTCCCAAATCTCCAGGTTCAAGGGCATCTTCCTACATCGAAAACAGGCATGAGAAACCCAGAAGATGGTACACCGTGTGATGGGGAAAGATTTCTAAAACGCACCTCATTTCTCATCTCCTTGTGCTCGGGTTCGCCATTCCAGCCACTTTAGTAGCAATCTCCCTACGTGGAGCATCAGCACCTTTAACCTCCTGTTCCGTACAGGTTGCAATTTGTCCTGAGGATGAACGGGAAGACGGGTAACCAATGAGAGACTAGCTCTTGGTGTTGGGACAGGCACAGGTCACTCTATTTTCCCATCAAGAAGAAGAATTAACCACAGGCTCAGCCTGCCCCCCGGAACCAGAACAGGGCCTGAAGCCATCCTGCGCTTTTGCGGCCAGCTCCCAATAAAGCGAGTTGTAAAATGGAGCTTCAGGGCACAGCAATTCACAAACCTGCAGAGTTATAAATGATAACTCTCGTCCACAAATATATTGAGGGAAGGCAAAGAAGAGGATTTGAAATCAAGGCAGAATTGCAGGAAACAGATTTCAGGAGGTAGATTCGAATCGCCTTTAAAGCACATGAAAAGCGGCAAAACGTTGACAATGATGCCCTTGGCCAAAAAGGGCGTATGCGTTTTTTCCTGAATATATTCAGGAAAAAACGCATACGCCCTTTTTGGCCAACCAAGCAACCTGGAAAGGCAAATCAGCGCTACAAAGAAGTCTCGCTTCCCATTGGTCAAAAGGGCCATTCTGAAAAAAGTGTAAAAACCAGAAATGCAGGACAGGCCATGAAGAAATGGGAGCCTTGCCACAGTGATGGGCGGGATGTAAATTGCCAACAGCCACTCTGGAGAAGGGTACGGTGTGTCCTGAACCATCTAAAAAACACAGCCTAGAGAGGATAGGGCACTTCCACGCATGGGGGTATAAAGTGGGAAAATTGAAAATCAGCAAGACACAAGCACCCCAAAGTTTAGGGCTGCTCTGTTGACAAGGACTTCCACTTCATTCCACCTTAAATATCCCAGGAAAGAGAAAAATGGATAAAAAAGTTGTGGTCCTTATGTACGATGGAATATCACTCAGCCATGAAATCAATGTCATAAGGCTAGTAGCAGCATGATGAGTGGATTTAGGTACGACGATTCTACGTGAAATAAGTCACACAGAAAAGGACACTTCTCATAAGGTGTCACTTATAGAGGGAATGTAAAAACCGTTACACTTGAACTGAATTACAAAACAGAACAGAGTCACACATGCAGAAAACACACTATGGCTGCTTAACGGGAAAGGGGAGGTGGGGAGATACATAAAACAAGAGTTTCAAATTAGATCAGATACCGTTCCGTAAACCCAATATGTAACAGACAAGACCTACTCCTTGCTCAGAGAACTGGACTCAACACGCCCGATTCACCGCACAAGAATATAACTGACTAGTAATAATCTTAAAACCTATGTATTGATATCTCTCTATTAGTGTGTCAAGTGGGTGTAAAGCGGCATAAACACAGCCGTGAAAAGCAGCTAAACCCCATTATAAAAATAAATTACTTTTAAAAACCCATGAAACAAAGACAGGGAAAGAGAGAGAAATTCTTACACAATTCGTTCAGGGGCTTTGATGCAACCTGGATTGACCATATCTAGACCCACAGCTGGATGAGACATAAGGGTGGACACTCTTGGGGCTGAGAGGTTTGGTGAGGTTGGGTGAGCAAACACAGACCCTTTAAAGTAATACTGTGTGGTACCCATCGCATGGGTCCCAAATCTCCAGGTTCAAGGGCATCTTCCTACATCGAAAACATGCATGAGAAACCCAGAAGATGGTACACCGTGTGATGGGGAAAGGTTTCTAAAACGCACCTCATTTCTCATCTCCTTGTGCTCGGGTTCGCCATTCCAGCCACTTTACTAGCAATCTCCCTACTTGGAGCATCAGCACCTTTAACCTCCTGTTCCGTACAGGTTGCAATTTGTCCTGAGGATGAACGGGAAGACGGGGAACCAATGAGAGACTAGCTCTTGGTGTTGGGACAGGCACAGGTCACTCTATTTTCCCATCAAGAAGAAGAATTAACCACAGGCTCAGCCTGCCCCTCGGAACCAGAACAGGGCCTGAAGCCATCCTGCGCTTTTGCGGCCAGCTCCCAAAAAAGCGAGTTGTAAAATGGAGCTTCAGGGCACTGCAATTCACAAACCTGCAGAGTTATAAATGATAACTCTCGTCCACAAATATATTGAGGGAAGGCAAAGAAGAGGATTTGAAATCAAGGCAGAATTGCAGGAAACAGATTTCAGGAGGTAGATTCGAATCGCCTTTAAAGCACATGAAAACGGCAAAACGTTGACAATGATGCCCTTGGCCAAAAAGGGCGTATGCGTTTTTTCCTGAATATATTCAGGAAAAAACGCATACGCCCTTTTTGGCCAACCAAGCAACCTGGAAAGGCAAATCAGCGCTACAAAGAAGTCTCGCTTCCCATCGGTCAAAAGGGCCATGCTGAAAAAAGTGTCAAAACCAGAAATGCAGGACAGGCCATGGAGAAATGGGAGCCTTGCTACACTGATGGGCGGGATGTAAATTGCCAACAGCCACTCTGGAGAAGTGTACGGTGTGTCCTGAAACATCTAAAAAACACAGCTTAGAGAGCATAGGGCACTTCCACGCATGGGGGGATAAAGTGGGAAAATTGAAAATCAGCAAGACACAAGCACCCCAAAGTTTAGGGCTGCTCTGTTGACAAGGACCTCCACTTCATTCCACCTTAAATATCCCAGGAAAGCGAAAAATGGATAAAAAAGTTGTGGTCCTTATGTACAATGGAATATCACTCAGCCATGAAATCAATGTCATAAGACTAGTAGCAGCATGATGAGTGGATTAGGTAAGACGATTCTAAGTGAAATAAGTCACACAGAAAAGGACACTTCTCATAAGGTGTCACTTATAGAGGGAATGTAAAAACCGTTACACTTGAACTGAATTACAAAACAGAACAGAGTCACACATGCAGAAAACACACTATGGCTGCTTAACGGGAAAGGTGAGGTGGGGTGATACATAAAACAAGAGTTTCAAATTAGCTCAGATACCGTTCCATAAACCCAATATGTAATAGACAAGACCTACTCCTTGCTCAGAGAACTGGACTCAACACGCCCGATTCACCGCACAAGAATATATCTGACTAGTAATAATCTTAAAACCTATGTATTGATATCTCTCTGTTAGTGTGTCAAGTGGGTGTAAAGCGGCATAAACACAGCCGTGAAAAGCAGCTAAACCCCATTATAAAAATAAATTACTTTAAAAAACCCATGAAACAAAGACAGGGAAAGAGAGAGAAATTCTTACACAATTCGTTCAGGGGCTGTGATGCAACCTGGATTGACCATATCTAGACCCACAGCTGGATGAGACATAAGGGTGGACACTCTTGGGGCTGAGAGGTTTGGTGAGGTTGGATGAGCAAACGCAGACCCTTTAAAGTAATACTGCGTGCTACCCATCGCATGGGTCCCAAATCTCCAGGTTCAAGGGCATCTTCCTACATCGAAAACATGCATGAGAAACCCAGAAGATGGTACACCGTGTGATGGGGAAAGGTTTCTAAAACGCACCTCATTTCTCATCTCCTTGTGCTCGGGTTCGCCATTCCAGCCACTTTACTAGCAATCTCCCTACTTGGAGCATCAGCACCTTTAACCTCCTGTTCCGTACAGGTTGCAATTTGTCCTGAGGATGAACGGGAAGACGGGGAACCAATGAGAGACTAGCTCTTGGTGTTGGGACAGGCACAGGTCACTCTATTTTCCCATCAGGAAGAAGAATTAACCACAGCCTCAGCCTGCCCCCCGGAACCAGAACAGGGCCTAAAGCCATCCTGCGCTTTTGCGGCCATCTCCCAAAAACGCGACTTGTAAAATGGAGCTTCAGGGCACTGCAATTCACAAACCTGCAGAGTTATAAATGATAACTCTCGTCCACAAATATATTGAGGGAAGGCAAAGAAGAGGATTTGAAATCAAGGCAGAATTGCAGGAAACAGATTTCAGGAGGTAGATTCGAATTGCCTTTAAAGCACATGAAAAGCGGCAAAACGTTGACAATGATGCCCTTGGCCAAAAAGGGCGTATGCGTTTTTTCCTGAATGTATTCAGGAAAAAACGCATACGCCCTTTTTGGCCAACCAAGCAACCTGGAAAGGCAAATCAGCGCTACAAAGAAGTCTCGCTTCCCATCGGTCAAAAGGGCCATGCTGAAGAAAGTGTCAAAACCAGAAATGCAGGACAGGCCATGGAGAAATGGGAGCCTTGCTACACTGATGGGCGGGATGTAAATTGCCAACAGCCACTCTGGAGAAGTGTACGGTGTGTCCTGAAACATCTAAAAAACACAGCTTAGAGAGCATAGGGCACTTCCACGCATGGGGGGATAAAGTGGGAAAATTGAAAATCAGCAAGACACAAGCACCCCAAAGTTTAGGGCTGCTCTGTTGACAAGGACCTCCACTTCATTCCACCTTAAATATCCCAGGAAAGCGAAAAATGGATCAAAAAGTTGTGGTCCTTATGTACAATGGAATAACACTCAGCCATGAAATCAATGTCATAAGGCTAGTAGCAGCATGATAAGTGGATTTAGGTAAGACGATTCTAAGTGAAATAAGTCACACAGAAAAGGACACTTCTCATAAGGTGTCACTTATAGAGGGAATGTAAAAACCGTTACACTTGAACTGAATTACAAAACAGAACAGAGTCACACATGCAGAAAACACACTATGGCTGCTTAACGGGAAAGGTGAGGTGGGGTGATACATAAAACAAGAGTTTCAAATTAGCACAGATACCGTTCCATAAACCCAATATGTAATAGACAAGACCTACTCCTTGCTCAGAGAACTGGACTCAACACGCCCGATTCACCGCACAAGAATATATCTGACTAGTAATAATCTTAAAACCTATGTATTGATATCTCTCTGTTAGTGTGTCAAGTGGGTGTAAAGCGGCATAAACACAGCCGTGAAAAGCAGCTAAACCCCATTATAAAAATAAATTACTTTTAAAAACCCATGAAACACAAACAGGGAAAGAGAGAGAAATTCTTACACAATTCGTTCAGGGGCTGTGATGCAACCTGGATTGACCATATCTAGACCCACAGCTGGATGAGACATAAGGGTGGACACTCTTGGGGCTGAGAGGTTTGGTGAGGTTGGATGAGCAAACGCAGACCCTTTAAAGTAATACTGCGTGCTACCCATCGCATGGGTCCCAAATCTCCAGGTTCAAGGGCATCTTCCTACATCGAAAACATGCATGAGAAACCCAGAAGATGGTACACCGTGTGATGGGGAAAGGTTTCTAAAACGCACCTCATTTCTCATCTCCTTGTGCTCGGGTTCGCCATTCCAGCCACTTTACTAGCAATCTCCCTACTTGGAGCATCAGCACCTTTAACCTCCTGTTCCGTACAGGTTGCAATTTGTCCTGAGGATGAACGGGAAGACGGGGAACCAATGAGAGACTAGCTCTTGGTGTTGGGACAGGCACAGGTCACTCTATTTTCCCATCAGGAAGAAGAATTAACCACAGGCTCAGCCTGCCCCCCCGAACCAGAACAGGGCCTGAAGCCATCCTGCGCTTTTGCGGCCAGCTCCCAAGAAAGCGACTTGTAAAATGGAGCTTCAGGGCACTGCAATTCACAAACCTGCAGAGTTATAAATGATAACTCTCGTCCACAAATATATTGAGGGAAGGCAAAGAAGAGGATTTGAAATCAAGGCAGAATTGCAGGAAACAGATTTCAGGAGGTAGATTCGAATCGCCTTTAAAGCACATGAAAAGCGGCAAAACGTTGACAATGATGCCCTTGGCCAAAAAGGGCGTATGCGTTTTTTCCTGAATATATTCAGGAAAAAACGCATACGCCCTTTTTGGCCAACCAAGCAACCTGGAAAGGCAAATCAGCGCTACAAAGAAGTCTCGCTTCCCATCGGTCAAAAGGGCCATGCTGAAAAAAGTGACAAAACCAGAAATGCAGGACAGGCCATGGAGAAATAGGAGCCTTGCTACACTGATGGGCGGGATGTAAATCGCCAACAGCCACTCTGGAGAAGTGTACGGTGTGTCCTGAAACATCTAAAAAACACAGCTTAGAGAGCATAGGGCACTTCCACGCATGGGGGGATAAAGTGGGAAAATTGAAAATCAGCAAGACACAAGCACCCCAAAGTTTAGGGCTGCTCTGTTGACAAGGACCTCCACTTCATTCCACCTTAAATATCCCAGGAAAGCGAAAAATGGATCAAAAAGTTGTGGTCCTTATGTACAATGGAATATCACTCAGCCATGAAATCAATGTCATAAGGCTAGTAGCAGCATGATGAGTGGATTTAGGTAAGACGATTCTAAGTGAAATAAGTCACACAGAAAAGGACACTTCTCATAAGGTGTCACTTATAGAGGGAATGTAAAAACCGTTACACTTGAACTGAATTACAAAACAGAACAGAGTCACACATGCAGAAAACACACTATGGCTGCTTAACGGGAAAGGTGAGGTGGGGTGATACATAAAACAAGAGTTTCAAATTAGCTCAGATACCGTTCCATAAACCCAATATGTAATAGACAAGACCTACTCCTTGCTCAGAGAACTGGACTCAACACGCCCGATTCACCGCACAAGAATATATCTGACTAGTAATAATCTTAAAACCTATGTATTGATATCTCTCTGTTAGTGTGTCAAGTGGGTGTAAAGCGGCATAAACACAGCCGTGAAAAGCAGCTAAACCCCATTATAAAAATAAATTACTTTTAAAAACCCATGAAACAAAGACAGGGAAAGAGAGAGAAATTCTTACACAATTCGTTCAGGGGCTGTGATGCAACCTGGATTGACCATATCTAGACCCACAGCTGGATGAGACATAAGGGTGGACACTCTTGGGGCTGAGAGGTTTGGTGAGGTTGGGTGAGCAAACGCAGACCCTTTAAAGTAATACTGCGTGCTACCCATCGCATGGGTCCCAAATCTCCAGGTTCAAGGGCATCTTCCTACATCGAAAACATGCGTGAGAAACCCAGAAGATGGTACACCATGTGATGGGGAAAGGTTTCTAAAACGCACCTCATTTCTCATCTCCTTGTGCTCGGGTTCGCCATTCCAGCCGCTTTACTAGCAATCTCCCTACTTGGAGCAGCAGCACCTTTAACCTCCTGTTCCGTACAGGTTGCAATTTGTCCTGAGGATGAACGGGAAGACGGGGAACCAATGAGAGACTAGCTCTTGGTGTTGGGACAGGCACAGGTCACTCTATTTTCCCATCAGGAAGAAGAATTAACCACAGGCTCAGCCTGCCCCCCGGAACCAGAACAGGGCCTGAAGCCATCCTGCGCTTTTGCGGCCAGCTCCAAAAAACGCGACTTGTAAAATGGAGCTTCAGGGCACTGCAATTCACAAACCTGCAGAGTTATAAATGATAACTCTCGTCCACAAATATATTGAGGGAAGGCAAAGAAGAGGATTTGAAATCAAGGCAGAATTGCAGGAAACAGATTTCAGGAGGTAGATTCGAATCGCCTTTAAAGCACATGAAAAGCGGCAAAACGTTGACAATGATGCCCTTGGCCAAAAAGGGCGTATGCGTTTTTTCCTGAATATATTCAGGAAAAAACGCATACGCCCTTTTTGGCCAACCAAGCAACCTGGAAAGGCAAATCAGCGCTACAAAGAAGTCTCGCTTCCCATCGGTCAAAAGGGCCATGCTGAAAAAAGTGTCAAAACCAGAAATGCAGGACAGGCCCTGGAGAAATGGGAGCCTTGCTACACTGATGGGCGGGATGTAAATTGCCAACAGCCACTCTGGAGAAGTGTACGGTGTGTCCTGAAACATCTAAAAAACACAGCTTAGAGAGCATAGCGCACTTCCACGCATGGGGGGACAAAGTGGGAAAATTGAAAATCAGCAAGACACAAGCACCCCAAAGTTTAGGGCTGCTCTGTTGACAAGGACCTCCACTTCATTCCACCTTAAATATCCCAGGAAAGCGAAAAATGGATCAAAAAGTTGTGGTCCTTATGTACAATGGAATAACACTCAGCCATGAAATCAATGTCATAAGGCTAGTAGCAGCATGATGAGTGGATTTAGGTAAGACGATTCTAAGTGAAATAAGTCACACAGAAAAGGACACTTCTCATAAGGTGTCACTTATAGAGGGAATGTAAAAACCGTTACACTTGAACTGAATTACAAAACAGAACAGAGTCACACATGCAGAAAACACACTATGGCTGCTTAACGGGAAAGGTGAGGTGGGGTGATACATAAAACAAGAGTTTCAAATTAGCTCAGATACCGTTCCATAAACCCAATATGTAATAGACAAGACCTACTCCTTGCTCAGAGAACTGGACTCAACACGCCCGATTCACCGCACAAGAATATATCTGACTAGTAATAATCTTAAAACCTATGTATTGATATCTCTCTGTTAGTGTGTCAAGTGGGTGTAAAGCGGCATAAACACAGCCGTGAAAAGCAGCTAAACCCCATTATAAAAATAAATTACTTTTAAAAACCCATGAAACAAAGACAGGGAAAGAGAGAGAAATTCTTACACAATTCGTTCAGGGGCTGTGATGCAACCTGGATTGACCATATCTAGACCCACAGCTGGATGAGACATAAGGGTGGACACTCTTGGGGCTGAGAGGTTTGGTGAGGTTGGGTGAGCAGACCCTTTAAAGTAATACTGCGTGCTACCATCGCATGGGTCCCAAATCTCCAGGTTCAAGGGCATCTTCCTACATCGAAAACATGCATGAGAAACCCAGAAGATGGTACGCCGTGTGATGGGGAAAGGTTTCTAAAACGCACCTCATTTCTCATCTCCTTGTGCTCGGGTTCGCCATTCCAGCCACTTTACTAGCAATCTCCCTACTTGGAGCATCAGCACCTTTAACCTCCTGTTCCGTACAGGTTGCAATTTGTCCTGAGGATGAACGGGAAGACGGGGAACCAATGAGAGACTAGCTCTTGGTGTTGGGACAGGCACAGGTCACTCTATTTTCCCATCAGGAAGAAGAATTAACCACAGGCTCAGCCTGCCCCCCGGAACCAGAACAGGGCCTGAAGCCATCCTGCGCTTTTGCGGCCAGCTCCCAAAAAAGCGACTTGTAAAATGGAGCTTCAGGGCACTGCAATTCACAAACCTGCAGAGTTATAAATGATAACTCTCGTCCACAAATATATTGAGGGAAGGCAAAGAAGAGGATTTGAAATCAAGGCAGAATTGCAGGAAACAGATTTCAGGAGGTAGATTCGAATCGCCTTTAAAGCACATGAAAAGCGGCAAAACGTTGACAATGATGCCCTTGGCCAAAAAGTGCGTATGCGTTTTTTCCTGAATATATTCAGGAAAAAACGCATACGCCCTTTTTGGCCAACCAAGCAACCTGGAAAGGCAAATCAGCGCTACAAAGAAGTCTCGCTTCCCATCGGTCAAAAGGGCCATGCTGAAAAAAGTGTCAAAACCAGAAATGCAGGACAGGCCATGGAGAAATGGGAGCCTTGCTACACTGATGGGTGGGATGTAAATCGCCAACAGCCACTCTGGAGAAGTGTACGGTGTGTCCTGAAACATCTAAAAAACAGAGCTTAGAGAGCATTGGGCACTTCCACGCATGGGGGGATAAAGTGGGAAAATTGAAAATCAGCAAGACACCAGCACCCCAAAGTTTAGGGCTGCTCTGTTGACAAGGACCTCCACTTCATTCCACCTTAAATATCCCAGGAAAGCGAAAAATGGATAAAAAAGTTGTGGTCCTCATGTACAATGCAATATCACTCAGCCATGAAATCAATGTCATAAGGCTAGTAGCAGCATGATGAGTGGATTTAGGTAAGACGATTCTAAGTGAAATAAGTCACACAGAAAAGGACACTTCTCATAAGGTGTCACTTATAGAGGGAATGTAAAAACCGTTACACTTGAACTGAATTACAAAACAGAACAGAGTCACACATGCAGAAAACACACTATGGCTGCTTAACGGGAAAGGTGAGGTGGGGTGATACATAAAACAAGAGTTTCAAATTAGCTCAGATACCGTTCCATAAACCCAATATGTAATAGACAAGACCTACTCCTTGCTCAGAGAACTGGACTCAACACGCCCGATTCACCGCACAAGAATATATCTGACTAGTAATAATCTTAAAACCTATGTATTGATATCTCTCTGTTAGTGTGTCAAGTGGGTGTAAAGCGGCATAAACACAGCCGTGAAAAGCAGCTAAACCCCATTATAAAAATAAATTACTTTTAAAAACCCATGAAACAAAGACAGGGAAAGAGAGAGAAATTCTTACACAATTCTTTCAGGGCTGTGATGCAACCTGGATTGACCATATCTAGACCCACAGCTGGATGAGACATAAGGGTGGACACTCTTGGGGCTGAGAGGTTTGGTGAGGTTGGGTGAGCAAACGCAGACCCTTTAAAGTAATACTGCGTGCTACCATCGCATGGGTCCCAAATCTCCAGGTTCAAGGGCATCTTCCTACATCGAAAACATGCATGAGAAACCCAGAAGATGGTACACCGTGTGATGGGGAAAGGTTTCTAAAACGCACCTCATTTCTCATCTCCTTGTGCTCGGGTTCGCCATTCCAGCCACTTTACTAGCAATCTCCCTACTTGGAGCATCAGCACCTTTAACCTCCTGTTCCGTACAGGTTGCAATTTGTCCTGAGGATGAACGGGAAGACGGGGAACCAATGAGAGACTAGCTCTTGGTGTTGGGACAGGCACAGGTCACTCTATTTTCCCATCAGGAAGAAGAATTAACCACAGGCTCATCCTGCCCCCCGGAACCAGAACAGGGCCTGAAGCCATCCTGCGCTTTTGCGGCCAGCTCCCAAGAAAGCGACTTGTAAAATGGAGCTTCAGGGCACTGCAATTCACAAACCTGCAGAGTTATAAATGATAACTCTCGTCCACAAATATATTGAGGGAAGGCAAAGAAGAGGATTTGAAATCAAGGCAGAATTGCAGGAAACAGATTTCAGGAGGTAGATTCGAATCGCCTTTAAAGCACATGAAAAGCGGCAAAACGTTGACAATGATGCCCTTGGCCAAAAAGGGCGTATGCGTTTTTTCCTGAATATATTCAGGAAAAAACGCATACGCCCTTTTTGGCCAACCAAGCAACCTGGAAAGGCAAATCAGCGCTACAAAGAAGTCTCGCTTCCCATCGGTCAAAAGGGCCATGCTGAAAAAAGTGTCAAAACCAGAAATGCAGGACAGGCCATGGAGAAATGGGAGCCTTGCTACACTGATGGGCGGGATGTAAATTGCCAACAGCCACTCTGGAGAAGTCTACGGTGTGTCCTGAAACATCTAAAAAACACAGCTTAGAGAGCATAGGGCACTTCCACGCATTGGGGGATAAAGTGGGAAAATTGAAAATCAGCAAGACACAAGCACCCCAAAGTTTAGGGCTGCTCTGTTGACAAGGACCTCCACTTCATTCCACCTTAAATATCCCAGGAAAGTGAAAAATGGATCAAAAAGTTGTGGTCCTTATGTACAATGGAATATCACTCAGCCATGAAATCAATGTCATAAGGCTAGTAGCAGCATGATGAGTGGATTTAGGTAAGACGATTCTAAGTGAAATAAGTCACACAGAAAAGGACACTTCTCATAAGGTGTCACTTATAGAGGGAATGTAAAAACCGTTACACTTGAACTGAATTACAAAACAGAACAGAGTCACACATGCAGAAAACACACTATGGCTGCTTAACGGGAAAGGTGAGGTGGGGTGATACATAAAACAAGAGTTTCAAATTAGCTCAGATACCGTTCCATAAACCCAATATGTAATAGACAAGACCTACTCCTTGCTCAGAGAACTGGACTCAACACGCCCGATTCACCGCACAAGAATATATCTGACTAGTAATAATCTTAAAACCTATGTATTGATATCTCTCTGTTAGTGTGTCAAGTGGGTGTAAAGCGGCATAAACACAGCCGTGAAAAGCAGCTAAACCCCATTATAAAAATAAATTACTTTTAAAAACCCATGAAACAAAGACAGGGAAAGAGAGAGAAATTCTTACACAATTCGTTCAGGGGCTGTGATGCAACCTGGATTGACCATATCTAGACCCACAGCTGGATGAGACATAAGGGTGGACACTCTTGGGGCTGAGAGGTTTGGTGAGGTTGGGTGAGCAGACCCTTTAAAGTAATACTGCGTGCTACCATCGCATGGGTCCCAAATCTCCAGGTTCAAGGGCATCTTCCTACATCGAAAACATGCATGAGAAACCCAGAAGATGGTACGCCGTGTGATGGGGAAAGGTTTCTAAAACGCACCTCATTTCTCATCTCCTTGTGCTCGGGTTCGCCATTCCAGCCACTTTACTAGCAATCTCCCTACTTGGAGCAGCAGCACCTTTAACCTCCTGTTCCGTACAGGTTGCAATTTGTCCTGAGGATGAACGGGAAGACGGGGAACCAATGAGAGACTAGCTCTTGGTGTTGGGACAGGCACAGGTCACTCTATTTTCCCATCAGGAAGAAGAATTAACCACAGGCTCAGCCTGCCCCCCGGAACCAGAACAGGGCCTGAAGCCATCCTGCGCTTTTGCGGCCAGCTCCCAAAAATGCGACTTGTAAAATGGAGCTTCAGGGCACTGCAATTCACAAAAATGCAGAGTTATAAATGATAACTCTCGTCCACAAATATATTGAGGGAAGGCAAAGAAGAGGATTTGAAATCAAGGCAGAATTGCAGGAAACAGATTTCAGGAGGTAGATTCGAATCGCCTTTAAAGCACATGAAAAGCGGCAAAACGTTGACAATGATGCCCTTGGCCAAAAAGGGCGTATGCGTTTTTTCCTGAATATATTCAGGAAAAAACGCATACGCCCTTTTTGGCCAACCAAGCAACCTGGAAAGGCAAATCAGCGCTACAAAGAAGTCTCGCTTCCCATCGGTCAAAAGGGCCATGCTGAAAAAAGTGTCAAAACCAGAAATGCAGGACAGGCCATGGAGAAATGGGAGCCTTGCTACACTGATGGGCGGGAAGTAAATTGCCAACAGCCACTCTGGAGAAGTGTACGGTGTGTCCTGAAACATCTAAAAAACACAGCTTAGAGAGCATAGGGCACTTCCACGCATGGGGGGATAAAGTGGGAAAATTGAAAATCAGCAAGACACAAGCACCCCAAAGTTTAGGGCTGCTCTGTTGACAAGGACCTCCACTTCATTCCACCTTAAATATCCCAGGAAAGCGAAAAATGGATCAAAAAGTTGTGGTCCTTATGTACAATGGAATATCACTCAGCCATGAAATCAATGTCATAAGGCTAGTAGCAGCATGATGAGTGGATTTAGGTAAGACGATTCTAAGTGAAATAAGTCACACAGAAAAGGACACTTCTCATAAGGTGTCACTTATAGAGGGAATGTAAAAACCGTTACACTTGAACTGAATTACAAAACAGAACAGAGTCACACATGCAGAAAACACACTATGGCTGCTTAACGGGAAAGGTGAGGTGGGGTGATACATAAAACAAGAGTTTCAAATTAGCTCAGATACCGTTCCATAAACCCAATATTTAATAGACAAGACCTACTCCTTGCTCAGAGAACTGGACTCAACACGCCCGATTCACCGCACAAGAAAATATCTGACTAGTAATAATCTTAAAACCTATGTATTGATATCTCTCTGTTAGTGTGTCAAGTGGGTGTAAAGCGGCATAAACACAGCCGTGAAAAGCAGCTAAACCCCATTATAAAAATAAATTACTTTTAAAAACCCATGAAACACAAACAGGGAAAGAGAGAGAAATTCTTACACAATTCGTTCAGGGGCTGTGATGCAACCTGGATTGACCATATCTAGACCAACAGCAGGATGAGACATAACGGTGGACACTCTTGGGGCTGAGAGGTTTGGTGAGGTTGGGTGAGCAAACGCAGACCCTTTAAAGAAATACTGCGTGCTACCCATCGCATGGGTCCCAAATCTCCAGGTTCAAGGGCATCTTCCTACATCGAAAACATGCATGAGAAACCCAGAAGATGGTACACCGTGTGATGGGGAAAGTTTTGTAAAACGCACCTCATTTCTCATCTCCTTGTGCTCGGGTTCGCCATTCCAGCCACTTTACTAGCAATCTCCCTACTTGGAGCATCAGCACCTTTAACCTCCTGTTCCGTACAGGTTGCAATTTGTCCTGAGGATGAACGGGAAGACGGGGAACCAATGAGAGACTAGCTCTTGGTGTTGGGACAGGCACAGGTCACTCTATTTTCCCATCAGGAAGAAGAATTAACCACAGGCTCAGCCTGCCCCCCGGAACCAGAACAGGGCCTGAAGCCATCCTGCGCTTTTGCGGCCAGCTCCCAAAAACGCGACTTGTAAAATGGAGCTTCAGGGCACTGCAATTCACAAACCTGCAGAGTTATAAATGATAACTCTCGTCCACAAATATATTGAGGGAAGGCAAAGAAGAGGATTTGAAATCAAGGCAGAATTGCAGGAAACAGATTTCAGGAGGTAGATTCGAATCGCCTTTAAAGCACATGAAAAGCGGCAAAACGTTGACAATGATGCCCTTGGCCAAAAAGGGCGTATGCGTTTTTTCCTGAATATATTCAGGAAAAAACGCATACGCCCTTTTTGGCCAACCAAGCAACCTGGAAAGGCAAATCAGCACTACAAAGAAGTCTCGCTTCCCATCAGTCAAAAGGGCCATGCTGAAAAAAGTGTCAAAACCAGAAATGCAGGACAGTCCCTGGAGAAATGGGAGCCTTGCTACACTGATGGGCGGGATGTAAATTGCCAACAGCCACTCTGGAGAAGTGTACGGTGTGTCCTGAAACATCTAAAAAACACAGCTTAGAGAGCATAGCGCACTTCCACGCATGGGGGGATTAAGTGGGAAAATTGAAAATCAGCAAGACACAAGCACCCCAAAGTTTAGGGCTGCTCTGTTGACAAGGACCTCCACTTCATTACACCTTAAATATCCCAGGAAAGCGAAAAATGGATCAAAAATTGTGGTCCTTATGTACAATGGAATAACACTCAGCCATGAAATCAATGTCATAAGGCTAGTAGCAGCATGATGAGTGGATTTAGGTAAGACGATTCTAAGTGAAATAAGTCACACAGAAAAGGACACTTCTCATAAGGTGTCACTTATAGAGGGAATGTAAAAACCGTTACACTTGAACTGAATTACAAAACAGAACAGAGTCACACATGCAGAAAACACACTATGGCTGCTTAACGGGAAAGGTGAGGTGGGGTGATACATAAAACAAGAGTTTCAAATTAGCTCAGATACCGTTCCATAAACCCAATATGTAATAGACAAGACCTACTCCTTGCTCAGAGAACTGGACTCAACACGCCCGATTCACCGCACAAGAATATATCTGACTAGTAATAATCTTAAAACCTATGTATTGATATCTCTCTGTTAGTGTGTCAAGTGGGTGTAAAGCGGCATAAACACAGCCGTGAAAAGCAGCTAAACCCCATTATAAAAATAAATTACTTTTAAAAACCCATGAAACAAAGACAGGGAAAGAGAGAGAAATTCTTACACAATTCGTTCAGGGGCTGTGATGCAACCTGGATTGACCATATCTAGACCCACAGCTGGATGAGACATAAGGGTGGACACTCTTGGGGCTGAGAGGTTTGGTGAGGTTGGGTGAGCAAACGCAGACCCTTTAAAGTAATACTGCGTGCTACCATCGCATGGGTCCCAAATCTCCAGGTTCAAGGGCATCTTCCTACATCGAAAACATGCATGAGAAACCCAGAAGATGGTACACCGTGTGATGGGGAAAGGTTTCTAAAACGCACCTCATTTCTCATCTCCTTGTGCTCGGGTTCGCCATTCCAGCCACTTTACTAGCAATCTCCCTACTTGGAGCATCAGCACCTTTAACCTCCTGTTCCGTACAGGTTGCAATTGGTCCTGAGGATGAACGGGAAGACGGGGAACCAATGAGAGACTAGCTCTTGGTGTTGGGACAGGCACAGGTCACTCTATTTTCCCATCAGGAAGAAGGATAAACCACAGGCTCAGCCTGCCCCCCGGAACCAAAACAGGGCCTGAAGCCATCCTGCGCTTTTGCGGCCAGCTCACAAAAATGCGACTTGTAAAATGGAGCTTCAGGGCACTGCAATTCACAAAAATGCAGAGTTATAAATGATAACTCTCGTCCACAAATATATTGAGGGAAGGCAAAGAAGAGGATTTGAAATCAAGGCAGAATTGCAGGAAACAGATTTCAGGAGGTAGATTCGAATCGCCTTTAAAGCACATGAAAAGCGGCAAAACGTTGACAATGATGCCCTTGGCCAAAAAGGGCGTATGCGTTTTTTCCTGAATATATTCAGGAAAAAACGCATACGCCCTTTTTGGCCAACCAAGCAACCTGGAAAGGCAAATCAGCGCTACAAAGAAGTCTCGCTTCCCATCGGTCAAAAGGGCCATGCTGAAAAAAGTGTCAAAACCAGAAATGGAGGACAGGCCATGGAGAAATGGGAGCCTTGCTACACTGATGGGCGTGATGTAAATTGCCAACAGCCACTCTGGAGAAGTGTACGGTGTGTCCTGAAACATCTAAAAAACACAGCTTAGAGAGCATAGGGCCCTTCCACGCATGGGGGGATAAAGTGGGAAAATTGAAAATCAGCAAGACACAAGCACCCCAAAGTTTAGGGCTGCTCTGTTGACAAGGACCTCCACTTCATTCCACCTTAAATATCCCAGGAAAGCGAAAAATGGATAAAAAAGTTGTGGTCCTTATGTACAATGGAATATCACTGAGCCATGAAATCAATGTCATAAGGCTAGTAGCAGCATGATGAGTGGATTTAGGTAAGACGATTCTAAGTGAAATAAGTCACACAGAAAAGGACACTTCTCATAAGGTGTCACTTATAGAGGGAATGTAAAAACCGTTACACTTGAACTGAATTACAAAACAGAACAGAGTCACACATGCAGAAAACACACTATGGCTGCTTAACGGGAAAGGTGAGGTGGGGTGATACATAAAACAAGAGTTTCAAATTAGCTCAGATACCGTTCCATAAACCCAATATGTAATAGACAAGACCTACTCCTTGCTCAGAGAACTGGACTCAACACGCCCGATTCACCGCACAAGAAAATATCTGACTAGTAATAATCTTAAAACCTATGTATTGATATCTCTCTGTTAGTGTGTCAAGTGGGTGTAAAGCGGCATAAACACAGCCGTGAAAAGCAGCTAAACCCCATTATAAAAATAAATTACTTTTAAAAACCCATGAAACACAAACAGGGAAAGAGAGAGAAATTCTTACACAATTCGTTCAGGGGCTGTGATGCAACCTGGATTGACCATATCTAGACCAACAGCTGGATGAGACATAACGGTGGACACTCTTGGGGCTGAGAGGTTTGGTGAGGTTGGGTGAGCAAACGCAGACCCTTTAAAGAAATACTGCGTGCTACCCATCGCATGGGTCCCAAATCTCCAGGTTCAAGGGCATCTTCCTACATCGAAAACATGCATGGGAAACCCAGAAGATGGTACACCGTGTGATGGGGAAAGTTTTGTAAAACGCACCTCATTTCTCATCTCCTTGTGCTCGGGTTCGCCATTCCAGCCACTTTACTAGCAATCTCCCTACTTGGAGCATCAGCACCTTTAACCTCCTGTTCCGTACAGGTTGCAATTTGTCCTGAGGATGAACGGGAAGACGGGGAACCAATGAGAGACTAGCTCTTGGTGTTGGGACAGGCACAGGTCACTCTATTTTCCCATCAGGAAGAAGAATTAACCACAGGCTCAGCCTGCCCCCCGGAACCAGAACAGGGCCTGAAGACATCCTGCGCTTTTGCGGCCAGCTCCCAAAAAAGCGACTTGTAAAATGGAGCTTCAGGCCACTGCAATTCACAAACCTGCAGAGTTATAAATGATAACTCTCGTCCACAAATATATTGAGGGAAGGCAAAGAAGAGGATTTGAAATCAAGGCAGAATTGCAGGAAACAGATTTCAGGAGGTAGATTCGAATCGCCTTTAAAGCACATGAAAAGCGGCAAAACGTTGACAATGATGCCCTTGGCCAAAAAGGGCGTATGCGTTTTTTCCTGAATATATTCAGGAAAAAACGCATACGCCCTTTTTGGCCAACCAAGCAACCTGGAAAGGCAAATCAGCGCTACAAAGAAGTCTCGCTTCCCATCGGTCAAAAGGGCCATGCTGAAAAAAGTGTCAAAACCAGAAATGCAGGACAGGCCATGGAGAAATGGGAGCCTTGCTACACTGATGGGCGGGATGTAAATTGCCAACAGCCACTCTGGAGAAGTGTACGGTGTGTCCTGAAACATCTAAAAAACACAGCTTAGAGAGCATAGGGCACTTCCACGCATGGGGGGATAAAGTGGGAAAATTGAAAATCAGCAAGACACAAGCACCCCAAAGTTTAGGGCTGCTCTGTTGACAAGGACCTCCACTTCATTCCACCTTAAATATCCCAGGAAAGCGAAAAATGGATAAAAAAGTTGTGGTCCTTATGTACAATGGAATATCACTCAGCCATGAAATCAATGTCATAAGGCTAGTAGCAGCATGATGAGTGGATTTAGGTAAGACGATTCTAAGTGAAATAAGTCACACAGAAAAGGACACTTCTCATAAGGTGTCACTTATAGAGGGAATGTAAAAACCGTTACACTTGAACTGAATTACAAAACAGAACAGAGTCACACATGCAGAAAACACACTATGGCTGCTTAACGGGAAAGGTGAGGTGGGGTGATACATAAAACAAGAGTTTCAAATTAGCTCAGATACCGTTCCATAAACCCAATATGTAATAGACAAGACCTACTCCTTGCTCAGAGAACTGGACTCAACACGCCCGATTCACCGCACAAGAATATATCTGACTAGTAATAATCTTAAAACCTATGTATTGATATCTCTCTGTTAGTGTGTCAAGTGGGTGTAAAGCGGCATAAACACAGCCGTGAAAAGCAGCTAAACCCCATTATAAAAATAAATTACTTTTAAAAACCCATGAAACAAAGACAGGGAAAGAGAGAGAAATTCTTACACAATTCGTTCAGGGGCTGTGATGCAACCTGGATTGACCATATCTAGACCCACAGCTGGATGAGACATAAGGGTGGACACTCTTGGGGCTGAGAGGTTTGGTGAGGTTGGGTGAGCAAACGCAGACCCTTTAAAGTAATACTGCGTGCTACCATCGCATGGGTCCCAAATCTCCAGGTTCAAGGGCATCTTCCTACATCGAAAACATGCATGAGAAACCCAGAAGATGGTACACCGTGTGATGGGGAAAGGTTTCTAAAACGCACCTCATTTCTCATCTCCTTGTGCTCGGGTTCGCCATTCCAGCCACTTTACTAGCAATCTCCCTACTTGGAGCATCAGCACCTTTAACCTCCTGTTCCGTACAGGTTGCAATTTGTCCTGAGGATGAACGGGAAGACGGGGAACCAATGAGAGACTAGCTCTTGGTGTTGGGACAGGCACAGGTCACTCTATTTTCCCATCAGGAAGAAGAATTAACCACAGGCTCAGCCTGCCCCCCGGAACCAGAACAGGGCCTGAAGACATCCTGCGCTTTTGCGGCCAGCTCCCAAAAAAGCGACTTGTAAAATGGAGCTTCAGGGCACTGCAATTCACAAACCTGCAGAGTTATAAATGATAACTCTCGTCCACAAATATATTGAGGGAAGGCAAAGAAGAGGATTTGAAATCAAGGCAGAATTGCAGGAAACAGATTTCAGGAGGTAGATTCGAATCGCCTTTAAAGCACATGAAAAGCGGCAAAACGTTGACAATGATGCCCTTGGCCAAAAAGGGCGTATGCGTTTTTTCCTGAATATATTCAGGAAAAAACGCATACGCCCTTTTTGGCCAACCAAGCAACCTGGAAAGGCAAATCAGCGCTACAAAGAAGTCTCGCTTCCCATCGGTCAAAAGGGCCATGCTGAAAAAAGTGTCAAAACCAGAAATGCAGGACAGGCCATGGAGAAATGGGAGCCTTGCTACACTGATGGGCGGGATGTAAATTGCCAACAGCCACTCTGGAGAAGTGTACGGTGTGTCCTGAAACATCTAAAAAACACAGCTTAGAGAGCATAGGGCACTTCCACGCATGGGGGGATAAAGTGGGAAAATTGAAAATCAGCAAGACACAAGCACCCCAAAGTTTAGGGCTGCTCTGTTGACAAGGACCTCCACTTCATTCCACCTTAAATATCCCAGGAAAGCGAAAAATGGATAAAAAAGTTGTGGTCCTTATGTACAATGGAATATCACTCAGCCATGAAATCAATGTCATAAGGCTAGTAGCAGCATGATGAGTGGATTTAGGTAAGACGATTCTAAGTGAAATAAGTCACACAGAAAAGGACACTTCTCATAAGGTGTCACTTATAGAGGGAATGTAAAAACCGTTACACTTGAACTGAATTACAAAACAGAACAGAGTCACACATGCAGAAAACACACTATGGCTGCTTAACGGGAAAGGTGAGGTGGGGTGATACATAAAACAAGAGTTTCAAATTAGCTCAGATACCGTTCCATAAACCCAATATGTAATAGACAAGACCTACTCCTTGCTCAGAGAACTGGACTCAACACGCCCGATTCACCGCACAAGAATATATCTGACTAGTAATAATCTTAAAACCTATGTATTGATATCTCTCTGTTAGTGTGTCAAGTGGGTGTAAAGCGGCATAAACACAGCCGTGAAAAGCAGCTAAACCCCATTATAAAAATAAATTACTTTTAAAAACCCATGAAACAAAGACAGGGAAAGAGAGAGAAATTCTTACACAATTCGTTCAGGGGCTGTGATGCAACCTGGATTGACCATATCTAGACCCACAGCTGGATGAGACATAAGGGTGGACACTCTTGGGGCTGAGAGGTTTGGTGAGGTTGGCTGAGCAAACGCAGACCCTTTAAAGTAATACTGCGTGCTACCATCGCATGGGTCCCAAATCTCCAGGTTCAAGGGCATCTTCCTACATCGAAAACATGCATGAGAAACCCAGAAGATGGTACACCGTGTGATGGGGAAAGGTTTCTAAAACGCACCTCATTTCTCATCTCCTTGTGCTCGGGTTCGCCATTCCAGCCACTTTACTAGCAATCTCCCTACTTGGAGCATCAGCACCTTTAACCTCCTGTTCCGTACAGGTTGCAATTTGTCCTGAGGATGAACGGGAAGACGGGGAACCAATGAGAGACTAGCTCCTGGTGTTGGGACAGGCACAGGTCACTCTATTTTCCCATCAGGAAGAAGAATTAACCACAGGCTCAGCCTGCCCCCCGGAACAGAACAGGGCCTGAAGACATCCTGCGCTTTTGCGGCCAGCTCCCAAAAAAGCGACTTGTAAAATGGAGCTTCAGGGCACTGCAATTCACAGACCTGCAGAGTTATAAATGATAACTCTCGTCCACAAATATATTGAGGGAAGGCAAAGAAGAGGATTTGAAATCAAGGCAGAATTGCAGGAAACAGATTTCAGGAGGTAGATTCGAATCGCCTTTAAAGCACATGAAAAGCGGCAAAACGTTGACAATGATGCCCTTGGCCAAAAAGGGCGTATGCGTTTTTTCCTGAATATATTCAGGAAAAAACGCATACGCCCTTTTTGGCCAACCAAGCAACCTGGAAAGGCAAATCAGCGCTACAAAGAAGTCTCGCTTCCCATCGGTCAAAAGGGCCATGCTGAAAAAAGTGTCAAAACCAGAAATGCAGGACAGGCCATGGAGAAATGGGAGCCTTGCTACACTGATGGGCGGGATGTAAATTGCCAACAGCCACTCTGGAGAAGTGTACGGTGTGTCCTGAAACATCTAAAAAACACAGCTTAGAGAGCATAGGGCACTTCCACGCATGGGGGGGATAAAGTGGGAAAATTGAAAATCAGCAAGACACAAGCACCCCAAAGTTTAGGGCTGCTCTGTTGACAAGGACCTCCACTTCATTCCACCTTAAATATCCCAGGAAAGCGAAAAATGGATAAAAAAGTTGTGGTCCTTATGTACAATGGAATATCACTCAGCCATGAAATCAATGTCATAAGGCTAGTAGCAGCATGATGAGTGGATTTAGGTAAGACGATTCTAAGTGAAATAAGTCACACAGAAAAGGACACTTCTCATAAGGTGTCACTTATAGAGGGAATGTAAAAACCGTTACACTTGAACTGAATTACAAAACAGAACAGAGTCACACATGCAGAAAACACACTATGGCTGCTTAACGGGAAAGGTGAGGTGGGGTGATACATAAAACAAGAGTTTCAAATTAGCTCAGATACCGTTCCATAAACCCAATATGTAATAGACAAGACCTACTCCTTGCTCAGAGAACTGGACTCAACACGCCCGATTCACCGCACAAGAATATATCTGACTAGTAATAATCTTAAAACCTATGTATTGATATCTCTCTGTTAGTGTGTCAAGTGGGTGTAAAGCGGCATAAACACAGCCGTGAAAAGCAGCTAAACCCCATTATAAAAATAAATTACTTTTAAAAACCCATGAAACAAAGACAGGGAAAGAGAGAGAAATTCTTACACAATTCGTTCAGGGGCTGTGATGCAACCTGGATTGACCATATCTAGACCCACAGCTGGATGAGACATAAGGGTGGACACTCTTGGGGCTGAGAGGTTTGGTGAGGTTGGGTGAGCAAACGCAGACCCTTTAAAGTAATACTGCGTGCTACCCATCGCATGGGTCCCAAATCTCCAGGTTCAAGGGCATCTTCCTACATCGAAAACATGCATGAGAAACCCAGAAGATGGTACACCGTGAGATGGGGAAAGGTTTCTAAAACGCACCTCATTTCTCATCTCCTTGTGCTCGGGTTCGCCATTCCAGCCACTTTACTAGCAATCTCCCTACTTGGAGCATCAGCACCTTTAACCTCCTGTTCCGTACAGGTTGCAATTTGTCCTGAGGATGAACGGGAAGACGGGGAACCAATGAGAGACTAGCTCTTGGTGTTGGGACAGGCACAGGTCACTCTATTTTCCCATCAGGAAGAAGAATTAACCACAGGCTCAGCCTGCCCCCCGGAACCAGAACAGGGCCTGAAGCCATCCTGCGCTTTTGCGGCCAGCTCCCAAAAAAGCGACTTGTAAAATTGAGCTTCAGGGCACTGCAATTCACAAACCTGCAGAGTTATAAATGATAACTCTCGTCCACAAATATATTGAGGGAAGGCAAAGAAGAGGATTTGAAATCAAGGCAGAATTGCAGGAAACAGATTTCAGGAGGTAGATTCGAATCGCCTTTAAAGCACATGAAAAGCGGCAAAACGTTGACAATGATGCCCTTGGCCAAAAAGGGCGTATGCGTTTTTTCCTGAATATATTCAGGAAAAAACGCATACGCCCTTTTTGGCCAACCAAGCAACCTGGAAAGGCAAATCAGCGCTACAAAGAAGTCTCGCTTCCCATCGGTCAAAAGGGCCATGCTGAAAAAAGTGTCAAAACCAGAAATGCAGGACAGGCCATGGAGAAATGGGAGCCTTGCTACACTGATGGGCGGGATGTAAATTGCCAACAGCCACTCTGGAGAAGTGTACGGTGTGTCCTGAAACATCTAAAAAACACAGCTTAGAGAGCATAGGGCACTTCCACGCATGGGGGGATAAAGTGGGAAAATTGAAAATCAGCAAGACACAAGCACCCCAAAGTTTAGGGCTGCTCTGTTGACAAGGACCTCCACTTCATTCCACCTTAAATATCCCAGGAAAGCGAAAAATGGATAAAAAAGTTGTGGTCCTTATGTACAATGGAATATCACTCAGCCATGAAATCAATGTCATAAGGCTAGTAGCAGCATGATGAGTGGATTTAGGTAAGACGATTCTAAGTGAAATAAGTCACACAGAAAAGGACACTTCTCATAAGGTGTCACTTATAGAGGGAATGTAAAAACCGTTACACTTGAACTGAATTACAAAACAGAACAGAGTCACACATGCAGAAAACACACTATGGCTGCTTAACGGGAAAGGTGAGGTGGGGTGATACATAAAACAAGAGTTTCAAATTAGCTCAGATACCGTTCCATAAACCCAATATGTAATAGACAAGACCTACTCCTTGCTCAGAGAACTGGACTCAACACGCCCGATTCACCGCACAAGAATATATCTGACTAGTAATAATCTTAAAACCTATGTATTGATATCTCTCTGTTAGTGTGTCAAGTGGGTGTAAAGCGGCATAAACACAGCCGTGAAAAGCAGCTAAACCCCATTATAAAAATAAATTACTTTTAAAAACCCATGAAACAAAGACAGGGAAAGAGAGAGAAATTCTTACACAATTCGTTCAGGGGCTGTGATGCAACCTGGATTGACCATATCTAGACCCACAGCTGGATGAGACATAAGGGTGGACACTCTTGGGGCTGAGAGGTTTGGTGAGGTTGGCTGAGCAAACGCAGACCCTTTAAAGTAATACTGCGTGCTACCATCGCATGGGTCCCAAATCTCCAGGTTCAAGGGCATCTTCCTACATCGAAAACATGCATGAGAAACCCAGAAGATGGTACACCGTGTGATGGGGAAAGGTTTCTAAAACGCACCTCATTTCTCATCTCCTTGTGCTCGGGTTCGCCATTCCAGCCACTTTACTAGCAATCTCCCTACTTGGAGCATCAGCACCTTTAACCTCCTGTTCCGTACAGGTTGCAATTTGTCCTGAGGATGAACGGGAAGACGGGGAACCAATGAGAGACTAGCTCCTGGTGTTGGGACAGGCACAGGTCACTCTATTTTCCCATCAGGAAGAAGAATTAACCACAGGCTCAGCCTGCCCCCCGGAACAGAACAGGGCCTGAAGACATCCTGCGCTTTTGCGGCCAGCTCCCAAAAAAGCGACTTGTAAAATGGAGCTTCAGGGCACTGCAATTCACAGACCTGCAGAGTTATAAATGATAACTCTCGTCCACAAATATATTGAGGGAAGGCAAAGAAGAGGATTTGAAATCAAGGCAGAATTGCAGGAAACAGATTTCAGGAGGTAGATTCGAATCGCCTTTAAAGCACATGAAAAGCGGCAAAACGTTGACAATGATGCCCTTGGCCAAAAAGGGCGTATGCGTTTTTTCCTGAATATATTCAGGAAAAAACGCATACGCCCTTTTTGGCCAACCAAGCAACCTGGAAAGGCAAATCAGCGCTACAAAGAAGTCTCGCTTCCCATCGGTCAAAAGGGCCATGCTGAAAAAAGTGTCAAAACCAGAAATGCAGGACAGGCCATGGAGAAATGGGAGCCTTGCTACACTGATGGGCGGGATGTAAATTGCCAACAGCCACTCTGGAGAAGTGTACGGTGTGTCCTGAAACATCTAAAAAACACAGCTTAGAGAGCATAGGGCACTTCCACGCATGGGGGGGATAAAGTGGGAAAATTGAAAATCAGCAAGACACAAGCACCCCAAAGTTTAGGGCTGCTCTGTTGACAAGGACCTCCACTTCATTCCACCTTAAATATCCCAGGAAAGCGAAAAATGGATAAAAAAGTTGTGGTCCTTATGTACAATGGAATATCACTCAGCCATGAAATCAATGTCATAAGGCTAGTAGCAGCATGATGAGTGGATTTAGGTAAGACGATTCTAAGTGAAATAAGTCACACAGAAAAGGACACTTCTCATAAGGTGTCACTTATAGAGGGAATGTAAAAACCGTTACACTTGAACTGAATTACAAAACAGAACAGAGTCACACATGCAGAAAACACACTATGGCTGCTTAACGGGAAAGGTGAGGTGGGGTGATACATAAAACAAGAGTTTCAAATTAGCTCAGATACCGTTCCATAAACCCAATATGTAATAGACAAGACCTACTCCTTGCTCAGAGAACTGGACTCAACACGCCCGATTCACCGCACAAGAATATATCTGACTAGTAATAATCTTAAAACCTATGTATTGATATCTCTCTGTTAGTGTGTCAAGTGGGTGTAAAGCGGCATAAACACAGCCGTGAAAAGCAGCTAAACCCCATTATAAAAATAAATTACTTTTAAAAACCCATGAAACAAAGACAGGGAAAGAGAGAGAAATTCTTACACAATTCGTTCAGGGGCTGTGATGCAACCTGGATTGACCATATCTAGACCCACAGCTGGATGAGACATAAGGGTGGACACTCTTGGGGCTGAGAGGTTTGGTGAGGTTGGGTGAGCAAACGCAGACCCTTTAAAGTAATACTGCGTGCTACCCATCGCATGGGTCCCAAATCTCCAGGTTCAAGGGCATCTTCCTACATCGAAAACATGCATGAGAAACCCAGAAGATGGTACACCGTGAGATGGGGAAAGGTTTCTAAAACGCACCTCATTTCTCATCTCCTTGTGCTCGGGTTCGCCATTCCAGCCACTTTACTAGCAATCTCCCTACTTGGAGCATCAGCACCTTTAACCTCCTGTTCCGTACAGGTTGCAATTTGTCCTGAGGATGAACGGGAAGACGGGGAACCAATGAGAGACTAGCTCTTGGTGTTGGGACAGGCACAGGTCACTCTATTTTCCCATCAGGAAGAAGAATTAACCACAGGCTCAGCCTGCCCCCCGGAACCAGAACAGGGCCTGAAGCCATCCTGCGCTTTTGCGGCCAGCTCCCAAAAAAGCGACTTGTAAAATTGAGCTTCAGGGCACTGCAATTCACAAACCTGCAGAGTTATAAATGATAACTCTCGTCCACAAATATATTGAGGGAAGGCAAAGAAGAGGATTTGAAATCAAGGCAGAATTGCAGGAAACAGATTTCAGGAGGTAGATTCGAATCGCCTTTAAAGCACATGAAAAGCAGCAAAACGTTGACAATGATGCCCATGGCCAAAAAGGGCGTATGCGTTTTTTCCTGAATATATTCAGGAAAAAACGCATACGCCCTTTTTGGCCAACCAAGCAACCTGGGAAGGCAAATCAGCGCTACAGAGAAGTCTCGCTTCCCATCGGTCAAAAGGGCCATGCTGAAAAAAGTGTCAAAACCAGAAATGCAGGACAGGCCATGGAGAAATGGGAGCCTTGCTACACTGATGGGCGGGAAGTAAATTGCCAACAGCCACTCTGGAGAAGTGTACGGTGTGTCCTGAAACATCTAAAAAACACAGCTTAGAGAGCATAGGGCACTTCCACGCATGGGGGGATAAAGTGGGAAAATTGAAAATCAGCAAGACACAAGCACCCCAAAGTTTAGGGCTGCTCTGTTGACAAGGACCTCCACTTCATTCCACCTTAAATATCCCAGGAAAGCGAAAAATGGATCAAAAACTTGTGGTCCTTATGTACAATGGAATATCACTCAGCCATGAAATCAATGTCATAAGACTAGTAGCAGCATGATGAGTGGATTTAGGTAAGACAATTCTAAGTGAAATAAGTCACACAGAAAAGGACACTTCTCATAAGGTGTCACTTATAGAGGGAATGTAAAAACCGTTACACTTGAACTGAATTACAAAACAGAACAGAGTCACACATGCAGAAAACACACTATGGCTGCTTAACGGGAAAGGTGAGGTGGGGTGATACATAAAACAAGAGTTTCAAATTAGCTCAGATACCGTTCCATAAACCCAATATGTAATAGACAAGACCTACTCCTTGCTCAGAGAACTGGACTCAACACGCCCGATTCACCGCACAAGAATATATCTGACTAGTAATAATCTTAAAACCTATGTATTGATATCTCTCTGTTAGTGTGTCAAGTGGGTGTAAAGCGGCATAAACACAGCCGTGAAAAGCAGCTAAACCCCATTATAAAAATAAATTACTTTTAAAAACCCATGAAACAAAGACAGGGAAAGAGAGAGAAATTCTTACACAATTCGTTCAGGGGCTGTGATGCAACCTGGATTGACCATATCTAGACCCACAGCTGGATGAGACATAAGGGTGGACACTCTTGGGGCTGAGAGGTTTGGTGAGGTTGGGTGAGCAAACGCAGACCCTTTAAAGTAATACTGCGTGCTACCATCGCATGGGTCCCAAATCTCCAGGTTCAAGGGCATCTTCCTACATCGAAAACATGCATGAGAAACCCAGAAGATGGTACACCGTGTGATGGGGAAAGGTTTCTAAAACGCACCTCATTTCTCATCTCCTTGTGCTCGGGTTCGCCATTCCAGCCACTTTACTAGCAATCTCCCTACTTGGAGCATCAGCACCTTTAACCTCCTGTTCCGTACAGGTTGCAATTTGTCCTGAGGATGAACGGGAAGACGGGGAACCAATGAGAGACTAGCTCTTGGTGTTGGGACAGGCACAGGTCACTCTATTTTCCCATCAGGAAGAAGAATTAACCACAGGCTCAGCCTGCCCCCCGGAACCAGAACAGGGCCTGAAGCCATCCTGCGCTTTTGCGGCCAGCTCCCAAAAAAGCGACTTGTAAAATTGAGCTTCAGGGCACTGCAATTCACAAACCTGCAGAGTTATAAATGATAACTCTCGTCCACAAATATATTGAGGGAAGGCAAAGAAGAGGATTTGAAATCAAGGCAGAATTGCAGGAAACAGATTTCAGGAGGTAGATTCGAATCGCCTTTAAAGCACATGAAAAGCGGCAAAACGTTGACAATGATGCCCATGGCCAAAAAGGGCGTATGCGTTTTTTCCTGAATATATTCAGGAAAAAACGCATACGCCCTTTTTGGCCAACCAAGCAACCTGGAAAGGCAAATCAGCGCTACAGAGAAGTCTCGCTTCCCATCGGTCAAAAGGGCCATGCTGAAAAAAGTGTCAAAACCAGAAATGCAGGACAGGCCATGGAGAAATGGGAGCCTTGCTACACTGATGGGCGGGAAGTAAATTGCCAACAGCCACTCTGGAGAAGTGTACGGTGTGTCCTGAAACATCTAAAAAACACAGCTTAGAGAGCATAGGGCACTTCCACGCATGGGGGGATAAAGTGGGAAAATTGAAAATCAGCAAGACACAAGCACCCCAAAGTTTAGGGCTGCTCTGTTGACAAGGACCTCCACTTCATTCCACCTTAAATATCCCAGGAAAGCGAAAAATGGATAAAAAAGTTGTGGTCCTTATGTACAATGGAATATCACTCAGCCATGAAATCAATGTCATAAGACTAGTAGCAGCATGATGAGTGGATTTAGGTAAGACAATTCTAAGTGAAATAAGTCACACAGAAAAGGACACTTCTCATAAGGTGTCACTTATAGAGGGAATGTAAAAACCGTTACACTTGAACTGAATTACAAAACAGAACAGAGTCACACATGCAGAAAACACACTATGGCTGCTTAACGGGAAAGGTGAGGTGGGGTGATACATAAAACAAGAGTTTCAAATTAGCTCAGATACCGTTCCATAAACCCAATATGTAATAGACAAGACCTACTCCTTGCTCAGAGAACTGGACTCAACACGCCCGATTCACCGCACAAGAATATATCTGACTAGTAATAATCTTAAAACCTATGTATTGATATCTCTCTGTTAGTGTGTCAAGTGGGTGTAAAGCGGCATAAACACAGCCGTGAAAAGCAGCTAAACCCCATTATAAAAATAAATTACTTTTAAAAACCCATGAAACAAAGACAGGGAAAGAGAGAGAAATTCTTACACAATTCGTTCAGGGGCTGTGATGCAACCTGGATTGACCATATCTAGACCCACAGCTGGATGAGACATAAGGGTGGACACTCTTGGGGCTGAGAGGTTTGGTGAGGTTGGGTGAGCAAACGCAGACCCTTTAAAGTAATACTGCGTGCTACCATCGCATGGGTCCCAAATCTCCAGGTTCAAGGGCATCTTCCTACATCGAAAACATGCATGAGAAACCCAGAAGATGGTACACCGTGTGATGGGGAAAGGTTTCTAAAACGCACCTCATTTCTCATCTCCTTGTGCTCGGGTTCGCCATTCCAGCCACTTTACTAGCAATCTCCCTACTTGGAGCATCAGCACCTTTAACCTCCTGTTCCGTACAGGTTGCAATTTGTCCTGAGGATGAACGGGAAGACGGGGAACCAATGAGAGACTAGCTCTTGGTGTTGGGACAGGCACAGGTCACTCTATTTTCCCATCAGGAAGAAGAATTAACCACAGGCTCAGCCTGCCCCCCGGAACCAGAACAGGGCCTGAAGCCATCCTGCGCTTTTGCGGCCAGCTCCCAAAAAAGCGACTTGTGAAATGGAGCTTCAGGGCACTGCAATTCACAAACCTGCAGAGTTATAAATGATAACTCTCGTCCACAAATATATTGAGGGAAGGCAAAGAAGAGGATTTGAAATCAAGGCAGAATTGCAGGAAACAGATTTCAGGAGGTAGATTCGAATCGCCTTTAAAGCACATGAAAAGCGGCAAAACGTTGACAATGATGCCCTTGGCCAAAAAGGGCGTATGCGTTTTTTCCTGAATATATTCAGGAAAAAACGCATACGCCCTTTTTGGCCAACCAAGCAACCTGGAAAGGCAAATCAGCGCTACAAAGAAGTCTCGCTTCCCATCGGTCAAAAGGGCCATGCTGAAAAAAGTGTCAAAACCAGAAATGCAGGACAGGCCATGGAGAAATGGGAGCCTTGCTACACTGATGGGCGGGATGTAAATTGCCAACAGCCACTCTGGAGAAGTGTACGGTGTGTCCTGAAACATCTAAAAAACACAGCTTAGAGAGCATAGGGCACTTCCACGCATGGGGGGGATAAAGTGGGAAAATTGAAAATCAGCAAGACACAAGCACCCCAAAGTTTAGGGCTGCTCTGTTGACAAAGACCTCCACTTCATTCCACCTTAAATATCCCAGGAAAGCGAAAAATGGATAAAAAAGTTGTGGTCCTTATGTACAATGGAATATCACTCAGCCATGAAATCAATGTCATAAGGCTAGTAGCAGCATGATGAGTGGATTTAGGTAAGACGATTCTAAGTGAAATAAGTCACACAGAAAAGGACACTTCTCATAAGGTGTCACTTATAGAGGGAATGTAAAAACCGTTACACTTGAACTGAATTACAAAACAGAACAGAGTCACACATGCAGAAAACACACTATGGCTGCTTAACGGGAAAGGTGAGGTGGGGTGATACATAAAACAAGAGTTTCAAATTAGCTCAGATACCGTTCCATAAACCCAATATGTAATAGACAAGACCTACTCCTTGCTCAGAGAACTGGACTCAACACGCCCGATTCACCGCACAAGAATATATCTGACTAGTAATAATCTTAAAACCTATGTATTGATATCTCTCTGTTAGTGTGTCAAGTGGGTGTAAAGCGGCATAAACACAGCCGTGAAAAGCAGCTAAACCCCATTATAAAAATAAATTACTTTTAAAAACCCATGAAACAAAGACAGGGAAAGAGAGAGAAATTCTTACACAATTCGTTCAGGGGCTGTGATGCAACCTGGATTGACCATATCTAGACCCACAGCTGGATGAGACATAAGGGTGGACACTCTTGGGGCTGAGAGGTTTGGTGAGGTTGGGTGAGCAAACGCAGACCCTTTAAAGTAATACTGCGTGCTACCCATCGCATGGGTCCCAAATCTCCAGGTTCAAGGGCATCTTCCTACATCGAAAACATGCATGAGAAACCCAGAAGATGGTACACCGTGAGATGGGGAAAGGTTTCTAAAACGCACCTCATTTCTCATCTCCTTGTGCTCGGGTTCGCCATTCCAGCCACTTTACTAGCAATCTCCCTACTTGGAGCATCAGCACCTTTAACCTCCTGTTCCGTACAGGTTGCAATTTGTCCTGAGGATGAACGGGAAGACGGGGAACCAATGAGAGACTAGCTCTTGGTGTTGGGACAGGCACAGGTCACTCTATTTTCCCATCAGGAAGAAGAATTAACCACAGGCTCAGCCTGCCCCCCGGAACCAGAACAGGGCCTGAAGCCATCCTGCGCTTTTGCGGCCAGCTCCCAAAAAAGGGACTTGTAAAATTGAGCTTCAGGGCACTGCAATTCACAAACCTGCAGAGTTATAAATGATAACTCTCGTCCACAAATATATTGAGGGAAGGCAAAGAAGAGGATTTGAAATCAAGGCAGAATTGCAGGAAACAGATTTCAGGAGGTAGATTCGAATCGCCTTTAAAGCACATGAAAAGCAGCAAAACGTTGACAATGATGCCCATGGCCAAAAAGGGCGTATGCGTTTTTTCCTGAATATATTCAGGAAAAAACGCATACGCCCTTTTTGGCCAACCAAACAACCTGGGAAGGCAAATCAGCGCTACAGAGAAGTCTCGCTTCCCATCGGTCAAAAGGGCCATGCTGAAAAAAGTGTCAAAACCAGAAATGCAGGACAGGCCATGGAGAAATGGGAGCCTTGCTACACTGATGGGCGGGAAGTAAATTGCCAACAGCCACTCTGGAGAAGTGTACGGTGTGTCCTGAAACATCTAAAAAACACAGCTTAGAGAGCATAGGGCACTTCCACGCATGGGGGGATAAAGTGGGAAAATTGAAAATCAGCAAGACACAAGCACCCCAAAGTTTAGGGCTGCTCTGTTGACAAGGACCTCCACTTCATTCCACCTTAAATATCCCAGGAAAGCGAAAAATGGATCAAAAACTTGTGGTCCTTATGTACAATGGAATATCACTCAGCCATGAAATCAATGTCATAAGACTAGTAGCAGCATGATGAGTGGATTTAGGTAAGACAATTCTAAGTGAAATAAGTCACACAGAAAAGGACACTTCTCATAAGGTGTCACTTATAGAGGGAATGTAAAAACCGTTACACTTGAACTGAATTACAAAACAGAACAGAGTCACACATGCAGAAAACACACTATGGCTGCTTAACGGGAAAGGTGAGGTGGGGTGATACATAAAACAAGAGTTTCAAATTAGCTCAGATACCGTTCCATAAACCCAATATGTAATAGACAAGACCTACTCCTTGCTCAGAGAACTGGACTCAACACGCCCGATTCACCGCACAAGAATATATCTGACTAGTAATAATCTTAAAACCTATGTATTGATATCTCTCTGTTAGTGTGTCAAGTGGGTGTAAAGCGGCATAAACACAGCCGTGAAAAGCAGCTAAACCCCATTATAAAAATAAATTACTTTTAAAAACCCATGAAACAAAGACAGGGAAAGAGAGAGAAATTCTTACACAATTCGTTCAGGGGCTGTGATGCAACCTGGATTGACCATATCTAGACCCACAGCTGGATGAGACATAAGGGTGGACACTCTTGGGGCTGAGAGGTTTGGTGAGGTTGGGTGAGCAAACGCAGACCCTTTAAAGTAATACTGCGTGCTACCATCGCATGGGTCCCAAATCTCCAGGTTCAAGGGCATCTTCCTACATCGAAAACATGCATGAGAAACCCAGAAGATGGTACACCGTGTGATGGGGAAAGGTTTCTAAAACGCACCTCATTTCTCATCTCCTTGTGCTCGGGTTCGCCATTCCAGCCACTTTACTAGCAATCTCCCTACTTGGAGCATCAGAACCTTTAACCTCCTGTTCCGTACAGGTTGCAATTTGTCCTGAGGATGAACGGGAAGACGGGGAACCAATGAGAGACTAGCTCTTGGTGTTGGGACAGGCACAGGTCACTCTATTTTCCCATCAGGAAGAAGAATTAACCACAGGCTCAGCCTGCCCCCCGGAACCAGAACAGGGCCTGAAGCCATCCTGAGCTTTTGCGGCCAGCTCCCAAAAAAGCGACTTGTGAAATGGAGCTTCAGGGCACTGCAATTCACAAACCTGCAGAGTTATAAATGATAACTCTCGTCCACAAATATATTGAGGGAAGGCAAAGAAGAGGATTTGAAATCAAGGCAGAATTGCAGGAAACAGATTTCAGGAGGTAGATTCGAATCGCCTTTAAAGCACATGAAAAGCGGCAAAACGTTGACAATGATGCCCTTGGCCAAAAAGGGCGTATGCGTTTTTTCCTGAATATATTCAGGAAAAAACGCATACGCCCTTTTTGGCCAACCAAGCAACCTGGAAAGGCAAATCAGCGCTACAAAGAAGTCTCGCTTCCCATCGGTCAAAAGGGCCATGCTGAAAAAAGTGTCAAAACCAGAAATGCAGGACAGGCCATGGAGAAATGGGAGCCTTGCTACACTGATGGGCGGGAAGTAAATTGCCAACAGCCACTCTGGAGAAGTGTACGGTGTGTCCTGAAACATCTAAAAAACACAGCTTAGAGAGCATAGGGCACTTCCACGCATGGGGGGATAAAGTGGGAAAATTGAAAATCAGCAAGACACAAGCACCCCAAAGTTTAGGGCTGCTCTGTTGACAAGGACCTCCACTTCATTCCACCTTAAATATCCCAGGAAAGCGAAAAATGGATAAAAAAGTTGTGGTCCTTATGTACAATGGAATATCACTCAGCCATGAAATCAATGTCATAAGGCTAGTAGCAGCATGATGAGTGGATTTAGGTAAGACGATTCTAAGTGAAATAAGTCACACAGAAAAGGACACTTCTCATAAGGTGTCACTTATAGAGGGAATGTAAAAACCGTTACACTTGAACTGAATTACAAAACAGAACAGAGTCACACATGCAGAAAACACACTATGGCTGCTTAACGGGAAAGGTGAGGTGGGGTGATACATAAAACAAGAGTTTCAAATTAGCTCAGATACCGTTCCATAAACCCAATATGTAATAGACAAGACCTACTCCTTGCTCAGAGAACTGGACTCAACACGCCCGATTCACCGCACAAGAATATATCTGACTAGTAATAATCTTAAAACCTATGTATTGATATCTCTCTGTTAGTGTGTCAAGTGGGTGTAAAGCGGCATAAACACAGCCGTGAAAAGCAGCTAAACCCCATTATAAAAATAAATTACTTTTAAAAACCCATGAAACAAAGACAGGGAAAGAGAGAGAAATTCTTACACAATTCGTTCAGGGGCTGTGATGCAACCTGGATTGACCATATCTAGACCCACAGCTGGATGAGACATAAGGGTGGACACTCTTGGGGCTGAGAGGTTTGGTGAGGTTGGGTGAGCAAACGCAGACCCTTTAAAGTAATACTGCGTGCTACCCATCGCATGGGTCCCAAATCTCCAGGTTCAAGGGCATCTTCCTACATCGAAAACATGCATGAGAAACCCAGAAGATGGTACACCGTGAGATGGGGAAAGGTTTCTAAAACGCACCTCATTTCTCATCTCCTTGTGCTCGGGTTCGCCATTCCAGCCACTTTACTAGCAATCTCACTACTTGGAGCATCAGCACCTTTAACCTCCTGTTCCGTACAGGTTGCAATTTGTCCTGAGGATGAACGGGAAGACGGGGAACCAATGAGAGACTAGCTCTTGGTGTTGGGACAGGCACAGGTCACTCTATTTTCCCATCAGGAAGAAGAATTAACCACAGGCTCAGCCTGCCCCCCGGAACCAGAACAGGGCCTGAAGCCATCCTGCGCTTTTGCGGCCAGCTCCCAAAAAAGCGACTTGTAAAATTGAGCTTCAGGGCACTGCAATTCACAAACCTGCAGAGTTATAAATGATAACTCTCGTCCACAAATATATTGAGGGAAGGCAAAGAAGAGGATTTGAAATCAAGGCAGAATTGCAGGAAACAGATTTCAGGAGGTAGATTCGAATCGCCTTTAAAGCACATGAAAAGCAGCAAAACGTTGACAATGATGCCCATGGCCAAAAAGGGCGTATGCGTTTTTTCCTGAATATATTCAGGAAAAAACGCATACGCCCTTTTTGGCCAACCAAGCAACCTGGGAAGGCAAATCAGCGCTACAGAGAAGTCTCGCTTCCCATCGGTCAAAAGGGCCATGCTGAAAAAAGTGTCAAAACCAGAAATGCAGGACAGGCCATGGAGAAATGGGAGCCTTGCTACACTGATGGGCGGGAAGTAAATTGCCAACAGCCACTCTGGAGAAGTGTACGGTGTGTCCTGAAACATCTAAAAAACACAGCTTAGAGAGCATAGGGCACTTCCACGCATGGGGGGATAAAGTGGGAAAATTGAAAATCAGCAAGACACAAGCACCCCAAAGTTTAGGGCTGCTCTGTTGACAAGGACCTCCACTTCATTCCACCTTAAATATCCCAGGAAAGCGAAAAATGGATCAAAAACTTGTGGTCCTTATGTACAATGGAATATCACTCAGCCATGAAATCAATGTCATAAGACTAGTAGCAGCATGATGAGTGGATTTAGGTAAGACAATTCTAAGTGAAATAAGTCACACAGAAAAGGACACTTCTCATAAGGTGTCACTTATAGAGGGAATGTAAAAACCGTTACACTTGAACTGAATTACAAAACAGAACAGAGTCACACATGCAGAAAACACACTATGGCTGCTTAACGGGAAAGGTGAGGTGGGGTGATACATAAAACAAGAGTTTCAAATTAGCTCAGATACCGTTCCATAAACCCAATATGTAATAGACAAGACCTACTCCTTGCTCAGAGAACTGGACTCAACACGCCCGATTCACCGCACAAGAATATATCTGACTAGTAATAATCTTAAAACCTATGTATTGATATCTCTCTGTTAGTGTGTCAAGTGGGTGTAAAGCGGCATAAACACAGCCGTGAAAAGCAGCTAAACCCCATTATAAAAATAAATTACTTTTAAAAACCCATGAAACAAAGACAGGGAAAGAGAGAGAAATTCTTACACAATTCGTTCAGGGGCTGTGATGCAACCTGGATTGACCATATCTAGACCCACAGCTGGATGAGACATAAGGGTGGACACTCTTGGGGCTGAGAGGTTTGGTGAGGTTGGGTGAGCAAACGCAGACCCTTTAAAGTAATACTGCGTGCTACCATCGCATGGGTCCCAAATCTCCAGGTTCAAGGGCATCTTCCTACATCGAAAACATGCATGAGAAACCCAGAAGATGGTACACCGTGTGATGGGGAAAGGTTTCTAAAACGCACCTCATTTCTCATCTCCTTGTGCTCGGGTTCGCCATTCCAGCCACTTTACTAGCAATCTCCCTACTTGGAGCATCAGCACCTTTAACCTCCTGTTCCGTACAGGTTGCAATTTGTCCTGAGGATGAACGGGAAGACGGGGAACCAATGAGAGACTAGCTCTTGGTGTTGGGACAGGCACAGGTCACTCTATTTTCCCATCAGGAAGAAGAATTAACCACAGGCTCAGCCTGCCCCCCGGAACCAGAACAGGGCCTGAAGCCATCCTGAGCTTTTGCGGCCAGCTCCCAAAAAAGCGACTTGTGAAATGGAGCTTCAGGGCACTGCAATTCACAAACCTGCAGAGTTATAAATGATAACTCTCGTCCACAAATATATTGAGGGAAGGCAAAGAAGAGGATTTGAAATCAAGGCAGAATTGCAGGAAACAGATTTCAGGAGGTAGATTCGAATCGCCTTTAAAGCACATGAAAAGCGGCAAAACGTTGACAATGATGCCCTTGGCCAAAAAGGGCGTATGCGTTTTTTCCTGAATATATTCAGGAAAAAACGCATACGCCCTTTTTGGCCAACCAAGCAACCTGGAAAGGCAAATCAGCGCTACAAAGAAGTCTCGCTTCCCATCGGTCAAAAGGGCCATGCTGAAAAAAGTGTCAAAACCAGAAATGCAGGACAGGCCATGGAGAAATGGGAGCCTTGCTACACTGATGGGCGGGAAGTAAATTGCCAACAGCCACTCTGGAGAAGTGTACGGTGTGTCCTGAAACATCTAAAAAACACAGCTTAGAGAGCATAGGGCACTTCCACGCATGGGGGGATAAAGTGGGAAAATTGAAAATCAGCAAGACACAAGCACCCCAAAGTTTAGGGCTGCTCTGTTGACAAGGACCTCCACTTCATTCCACCTTAAATATCCCAGGAAAGCGAAAAATGGATAAAAAAGTTGTGGTCCTTATGTACAATGGAATATCACTCAGCCATGAAATCAATGTCATAAGGCTAGTAGCAGCATGATGAGTGGATTTAGGTAAGACGATTCTAAGTGAAATAAGTCACACAGAAAAGGACACTTCTCATAAGGTGTCACTTATAGAGGGAATGTAAAAACCGTTACACTTGAACTGAATTACAAAACAGAACAGAGTCACACATGCAGAAAACACACTATGGCTGCTTAACGGGAAAGGTGAGGTGGGGTGATACATAAAACAAGAGTTTCAAATTAGCTCAGATACCGTTCCATAAACCCAATATGTAATAGACAAGACCTACTCCTTGCTCAGAGAACTGGACTCAACACGCCCGATTCACCGCACAAGAATATATCTGACTAGTAATAATCTTAAAACCTATGTATTGATATCTCTCTGTTAGTGTGTCAAGTGGGTGTAAAGCGGCATAAACACAGCCGTGAAAAGCAGCTAAACCCCATTATAAAAATAAATTACTTTTAAAAACCCATGAAACAAAGACAGGGAAAGAGAGAGAAATTCTTACACAATTCGTTCAGGGGCTGTAATGCAACCTGGATTGACCATATCTAGACCCACAGCTGGATGAGACATAAGGGTGGACACTCTTGGGGCTGAGAGGTTTGGTGAGGTTGGGTGAGCAAACGCAGACCCTTTAAAGTAATACTGCGTGCTACCCATCGCATGGGTCCCAAATCTCCAGGTTCAAGGGCATCTTCCTACATCGAAAACATGCATGAGAAACCCAGAAGATGGTACACCGTGAGATGGGGAAAGGTTTCTAAAACGCACCTCATTTCTCATCTCCTTGTGCTCGGGTTCGCCATTCCAGCCACTTTACTAGCAATCTCCCTACTTGGAGCATCAGCACCTTTAACCTCCTGTTCCGTACAGGTTGCAATTTGTCCTGAGGATGAACGGGAAGACGGGGAACCAATGAGAGACTAGCTCTTGGTGTTGGGACAGGCACAGGTCACTCTATTTTCCCATCAGGAAGAAGAATTAACCACAGGCTCAGCCTGCCCCCCGGAACCAGAACAGGGCCTGAAGCCATCCTGCGCTTTTGCGGCCAGCTCCCAAAAAAGCGACTTGTAAAATTGAGCTTCAGGGCACTGCAATTCACAAACCTGCAGAGTTATAAATGATAACTCTCGTCCACAAATATATTGAGGGAAGGCAAAGAAGAGGATTTGAAATCAAGGCAGAATTGCAGGAAACAGATTTCAGGAGGTAGATTCGAATCGCCTTTAAAGCACATGAAAAGCAGCAAAACGTTGACAATGATGCCCATGGCCAAAAAGGGCGTATGCGTTTTTTCCTGAATATATTCAGGAAAAAACGCATACGCCCTTTTTGGCCAACCAAGCAACCTGGGAAGGCAAATCAGCGCTACAGAGAAGTCTCGCTTCCCATCGGTCAAAAGGGCCATGCTGAAAAAAGTGTCAAAACCAGAAATGCAGGACAGGCCATGGAGAAATGGGAGCCTTGCTACACTGATGGGCGGGAAGTAAATTGCCAACAGCCACTCTGGAGAAGTGTACGGTGTGTCCTGAAACATCTAAAAAACACAGCTTAGAGAGCATAGGGCACTTCCACGCATGGGGGGATAAAGTGGGAAAATTGAAAATCAGCAAGACACAAGCACCCCAAAGTTTAGGGCTGCTCTGTTGACAAGGACCTCCACTTCATTCCACCTTAAATATCCCAGGAAAGCGAAAAATGGATCAAAAACTTGTGGTCCTTATGTACAATGGAATATCACTCAGCCATGAAATCAATGTCATAAGACTAGTAGCAGCATGATGAGTGGATTTAGGTAAGACAATTCTAAGTGAAATAAGTCACACAGAAAAGGACACTTCTCATAAGGTGTCACTTATAGAGGGAATGTAAAAACCGTTACACTTGAACTGAATTACAAAACAGAACAGAGTCACACATGCAGAAAACACACTATGGCTGCTTAACGGGAAAGGTGAGGTGGGGTGATACATAAAACAAGAGTTTCAAATTAGCTCAGATACCGTTCCATAAACCCAATATGTAATAGACAAGACCTACTCCTTGCTCAGAGAACTGGACTCAACACGCCCGATTCACCGCACAAGAATATATCTGACTAGTAATAATCTTAAAACCTATGTATTGATATCTCTCTGTTAGTGTGTCAAGTGGGTGTAAAGCGGCATAAACACAGCCGTGAAAAGCAGCTAAACCCCATTATAAAAATAAATTACTTTTAAAAACCCATGAAACAAAGACAGGGAAAGAGAGAGAAATTCTTACACAATTCGTTCAGGGGCTGTGATGCAACCTGGATTGACCATATCTAGACCCACAGCTGGATGAGACATAAGGGTGGACACTCTTGGGGCTGAGAGGTTTGGTGAGGTTGGGTGAGCAAACGCAGACCCTTTAAAGTAATACTGCGTGCTACCATCGCATGGGTCCCAAATCTCCAGGTTCAAGGGCATCTTCCTACATCGAAAACATGCATGAGAAACCCAGAAGATGGTACACCGTGTGATGGGGAAAGGTTTCTAAAACGCACCTCATTTCTCATCTCCTTGTGCTCGGGTTCGCCATTCCAGCCACTTTACTAGCAATCTCCCTACTTGGAGCATCAGCACCTTTAACCTCCTGTTCCGTACAGGTTGCAATTTGTCCTGAGGATGAACGGGAAGACGGGGAACCAATGAGAGACTAGCTCTTGGTGTTGGGACAGGCACAGGTCACTCTATTTTCCCATCAGGAAGAAGAATTAACCACAGGCTCAGCCTGCCCCCCGGAACCAGAACAGGGCCTGAAGCCATCCTGCGCTTTTGCGGCCAGCTCCCAAAAAAGCGACTTGTGAAATGGAGCTTCAGGGCACTGCAATTCACAAACCTGCAGAGTTATAAATGATAACTCTCGTCCACAAATATATTGAGGGAAGGCAAAGAAGAGGATTTGAAATCAAGGCAGAATTGCAGGAAACAGATTTCAGGAGGTAGATTCGAATCGCCTTTAAAGCACATGAAAAGCGGCAAAACGTTGACAATGATGCCCTTGGCCAAAAAGGGCGTATGCGTTTTTTCCTGAATATATTCAGGAAAAAACGCATACGCCCTTTTTGGCCAACCAAGCAACCTGGAAAGGCAAATCAGCGCTACAAAGAAGTCTCGCTTCCCATCGGTCAAAAGGGCCATGCTGAAAAAAGTGTCAAAACCAGAAATGCAGGACAGGCCATGGAGAAATGGGAGCCTTGCTACACTGATGGGCGGGAAGTAAATTGCCAACAGCCACTCTGGAGAAGTGTACGGTGTGTCCTGAAACATCTAAAAAACACAGCTTAGAGAGCATAGGGCACTTCCACGCATAGGGGGATAAAGTGGGAAAATTGAAAATCAGCAAGACACAAGCACCCCAAAGTTTAGGGCTGCTCTGTTGACAAGGACCTCCACTTCATTCCACCTTAAATATCCCAGGAAAGCGAAAAATGGATCAAAAACTTGTGGTCCTTATGTACAATGGAATATCACTCAGCCATGAAATCAATGTCATAAGACTAGTAGCAGCATGATGAGTGGATTTAGGTAAGACAATTCTAAGTGAAATAAGTCACACAGAAAAGGACACTTCTCATAAGGTGTCACTTATAGAGGGAATGTAAAAACCGTTACACTTGAACTGAATTACAAAACAGAACAGAGTCACACATGCAGAAAACACACTATGGCTGCTTAACGGGAAAGGTGAGGTGGGGTGATACATAAAACAAGAGTTTCAAATTAGCTCAGATACCGTTCCATAAACCCAATATGTAATAGACAAGACCTACTCCTTGCTCAGAGAACTGGACTCAACACGCCCGATTCACCGCACAAGAAAATATCTGACTAGTAATAATCTTAAAACCTATGTATTGATATCTCTCTGTTAGTGTGTCAAGTGGGTGTAAAGCGGCATAAACACAGCCGTGAAAAGCAGCTAAACCCCATTATAAAAATAAATTACTTTTAAAAACCCATGAAACAAAGACAGGGAAAGAGAGAGAAATTCTTACACAATTCGTTCAGGGGCTGTGATGCAACCTGGATTGACCATATCTAGACCCACAGCTGGATGAGACATAAGGGTGGACACTCTTGGGGCTGAGAGGTTTGGTGAGGTTGGGTGAGCAAACGCAGACCCTTTAAAGTAATACTGCGTGCTACCATCGCATGGGTCCCAAATCTCCAGGTTCAAGGGCATCTTCCTACATCGAAAACATGCATGAGAAACCCAGAAGATGGTACACCGTGTGATGGGGAAAGGTTTCTAAAACGCACCTCATTTCTCATCTCCTTGTGCTCGGGTTCGCCATTCCAGCCACTTTACTAGCAATCTCCCTACTTGGAGCATCAGCACCTTTAACCTCCTGTTCCGTACAGGTTGCAATTTGTCCTGAGGATGAACGGGAAGACGGGGAACCAATGAGAGACTAGCTCTTGGTGTTGGGACAGGCACAGGTCACTCTATTTTCCCATCAGGAAGAAGAATTAACCACAGGCTCAGCCTGCCCCCCGGAACCAGAACAGGGCCTGAAGCCATCCTGCGCTTTTGCGGCCAGCTCCCAAAAAAGCGACTTGTGAAATGGAGCTTCAGGGCACTGCAATTCACAAACCTGCAGAGTTATAAATGATAACTCTCGTCCACAAATATATTGAGGGAAGGCAAAGAAGAGGATTTGAAATCAAGGCAGAATTGCAGGAAACAGATTTCAGGAGGTAGATTCGAATCGCCTTTAAAGCACATGAAAAGCGGCAAAACGTTGACAATGATGCCCTTGGCCAAAAAGGGCGTATGCGTTTTTTCCTGAATATATTCAGGAAAAAACGCATACGCCCTTTTTGGCCAACCAAGCAACCTGGAAAGGCAAATCAGCGCTACAAAGAAGTCTCGCTTCCCATCGGTCAAAAGGGCCATGCTGAAAAAAGTGTCAAAACCAGAAATGCAGGACAGGCCATGGAGAAATGGGAGCCTTGCTACACTGATGGGCGGGAAGTAAATTGCCAACAGCCACTCTGGAGAAGTGTACGGTGTGTCCTGAAACATCTAAAAAACACAGCTTAGAGAGCATAGGGCACTTCCACGCATGGGGGGATAAAGTGGGAAAATTGAAAATCAGCAAGACACAAGCACCCCAAAGTTTAGGGCTGCTCTGTTGACAAGGACCTCCACTTCATTCCACCTTAAATATCCCAGGAAAGCGAAAAATGGATCAAAAACTTGTGGTCCTTATGTACAATGGAATATCACTCAGCCATGAAATCAATGTCATAAGACTAGTAGCAGCATGATGAGTGGATTTAGGTAAGACAATTCTAAGTGAAATAAGTCACACAGAAAAGGACACTTCTCATAAGGTGTCACTTATAGAGGGAATGTAAAAACCGTTACACTTGAACTGAATTACAAAACAGAACAGAGTCACACATGCAGAAAACACACTATGGCTGCTTAACGGGAAAGGTGAGGTGGGGTGATACATAAAACAAGAGTTTCAAATTAGCTCAGATACCGTTCCATAAACCCAATATGTAATAGACAAGACCTACTCCTTGCTCAGAGAACTGGACTCAACACGCCCGATTCACCGCACAAGAATATATCTGACTAGTAATAATCTTAAAACCTATGTATTGATATCTCTCTGTTAGTGTGTCAAGTGGGTGTAAAGCGGCATAAACACAGCCGTGAAAAGCAGCTAAACCCCATTATAAAAATAAATTACTTTTAAAAACCCATGAAACAAAGACAGGGAAAGAGAGAGAAATTCTTACACAATTCGTTCAGGGGCTGTGATGCAACCTGGATTGACCATATCTAGACCCACAGCTGGATGAGACATAAGGGTGGACACTCTTGGGGCTGAGAGGTTTGGTGAGGTTGGGTGAGCAAACGCAGACCCTTTAAAGTAATACTGCGTGCTACCATCGCATGGGTCCCAAATCTCCAGGTTCAAGGGCATCTTCCTACATCGAAAACATGCATGAGAAACCCAGAAGATGGTACACCGTGTGATGGGGAAAGGTTTCTAAAACGCACCTCATTTCTCATCTCCTTGTGCTCGGGTTCGCCATTCCAGCCACTTTACTAGCAATCTCCCTACTTGGAGCATCAGAACCTTTAACCTCCTGTTCCGTACAGGTTGCAATTTGTCCTGAGGATGAACGGGAAGACGGGGAACCAATGAGAGACTAGCTCTTGGTGTTGGGACAGGCACAGGTCACTCTATTTTCCCATCAGGAAGAAGAATTAACCACAGGCTCAGCCTGCCCCCCGGAACCAGAACAGGGCCTGAAGCCATCCTGCGCTTTTGCGGCCAGCTCCCAAAAAAGCGACTTGTGAAATGGAGCTTCAGGGCACTGCAATTCACAAACCTGCAGAGTTATAAATGATAACTCTCGTCCACAAATATATTGAGGGAAGGCAAAGAAGAGGATTTGAAATCAAGGCAGAATTGCAGGAAACAGATTTCAGGAGGTAGATTCGAATCGCCTTTAAAGCACATGAAAAGCGGCAAAACGTTGACAATGATGCCCTTGGCCAAAAAGGGCGTATGCGTTTTTTCCTGAATATATTCAGGAAAAAACGCATACGCCCTTTTTGGCCAACCAAGCAACCTGGAAAGGCAAATCAGCGCTACAAAGAAGTCTCGCTTCCCATCGGTCAAAAGGGCCATGCTGAAAAAAGTGTCAAAACCAGAAATGCAGGACAGGCCATGGAGAAATGGGAGCCTTGCTACACTGATGGGCGGGAAGTAAATTGCCAACAGCCACTCTGGAGAAGTGTACGGTGTGTCCTGAAACATCTAAAAAACACAGCTTAGAGAGCATAGGGCACTTCCACGCATGGGGGGATAAAGTGGGAAAATTGAAAATCAGCAAGACACAAGCACCCCAAAGTTTAGGGCTGCTCTGTTGACAAGGACCTCCACTTCATTCCACCTTAAATATCCCAGGAAAGCGAAAAATGGATCAAAAACTTGTGGTCCTTATGTACAATGGAATATCACTCAGCCATGAAATCAATGTCATAAGACTAGTAGCAGCATGATGAGTGGATTTAGGTAAGACAATTCTAAGTGAAATAAGTCACACAGAAAAGGACACTTCTCATAAGCTGTCACTTATAGAGGGAATGTAAAAACCGTTACACTTGAACTGAATTACAAAACAGAACAGAGTCACACATGCAGAAAACACACTATGGCTGCTTAACGGGAAAGGTGAGGTGGGGTGATACATAAAACAAGAGTTTCAAATTAGCTCAGATACCGTTCCATAAACCCAATATGTAATAGACAAGACCTACTCCTTGCTCAGAGAACTGGACTCAACACGCCCGATTCACCGCACAAGAAAATATCTGACTAGTAATAATCTTAAAACCTATGTATTGATATCTCTCTGTTAGTGTGTCAAGTGGGTGTAAAGCGGCATAAACACAGCCGTGAAAAGCAGCTAAACCCCATTATAAAAATAAATTACTTTTAAAAACCCATGAAACAAAGACAGGGAAAGAGAGAGAAATTCTTACACAATTCGTTCAGGGGCTGTGATGCAACCTGGATTGACCATATCTAGACCCACAGCTGGATGAGACATAAGGGTGGACACTCTTGGGGCTGAGAGGTTTGGTGAGGTTGGGTGAGCAAACGCAGACCCTTTAAAGTAATACTGCGTGCTACCATCGCATGGGTCCCAAATCTCCAGGTTCAAGGGCATCTTCCTACATCGAAAACATGCATGAGAAACCCAGAAGATGGTACACCGTGTGATGGGGAAAGGTTTCTAAAACGCACCTCATTTCTCATCTCCTTGTGCTCGGGTTCGCCATTCCAGCCACTTTACTAGCAATCTCCCTACTTGGAGCATCAGAACCTTTAACCTCCTGTTCCGTACAGGTTGCAATTTGTCCTGAGGATGAACGGGAAGACGGGGAACCAATGAGAGACTAGCTCTTGGTGTTGGGACAGGCACAGGTCACTCTATTTTCCCATCAGGAAGAAGAATTAACCACAGGCTCAGCCTGCCCCCCGGAACCAGAACAGGGCCTGAAGCCATCCTGCGCTTTTGCGGCCAGCTCCCAAAAAAGCGACTTGTGAAATGGAGCTTCAGGGCACTGCAATTCACAAACCTGCAGAGTTATAAATGATAACTCTCGTCCACAAATATATTGAGGGAAGGCAAAGAAGAGGATTTGAAATCAAGGCAGAATTGCAGGAAACAGATTTCAGGAGGTAGATTCGAATCGCCTTTAAAGCACATGAAAAGCGGCAAAACGTTGACAATGATGCCCTTGGCCAAAAAGGGCGTATGCGTTTTTTCCTGAATATATTCAGGAAAAAACGCATACGCCCTTTTTGGCCAACCAAGCAACCTGGAAAGGCAAATCAGCGCTACAAAGAAGTCTCGCTTCCCATCGGTCAAAAGGGCCATGCTGAAAAAAGTGTCAAAACCAGAAATGCAGGACAGGCCATGGAGAAATGGGAGCCTTGCTACACTGATGGGCGGGAAGTAAATTGCCAACAGCCACTCTGGAGAAGTGTACGGTGTGTCCTGAAACATCTAAAAAACACAGCTTAGAGAGCATAGGGCACTTCCACGCATGGGGGGATAAAGTGGGAAAATTGAAAATCAGCAAGACACAAGCACCCCAAAGTTTAGGGCTGCTCTGTTGACAAGGACCTCCACTTCATTCCACCTTAAATATCCCAGGAAAGCGAAAAATGGATCAAAAACTTGTGGTCCTTATGTACAATGGAATATCACTCAGCCATGAAATCAATGTCATAAGACTAGTAGCAGCATGATGAGTGGATTTAGGTAAGACAATTCTAAGTGAAATAAGTCACACAGAAAAGGACACTTCTCATAAGCTGTCACTTATAGAGGGAATGTAAAAACCGTTACACTTGAACTGAATTACAAAACAGAACAGAGTCACACATGCAGAAAACACACTATGGCTGCTTAACGGGAAAGGTGAGGTGGGGTGATACATAAAACAAGAGTTTCAAATTAGCTCAGATACCGTTCCATAAACCCAATATGTAATAGACAAGACCTACTCCTTGCTCAGAGAACTGGACTCAACACGCCCGATTCACCGCACAAGAAAATATCTGACTAGTAATAATCTTAAAACCTATGTATTGATATCTCTCTGTTAGTGTGTCAAGTGGGTGTAAAGCGGCATAAACACAGCCGTGAAAAGCAGCTAAACCCCATTATAAAAATAAATTACTTTTAAAAACCCATGAAACAAAGACAGGGAAAGAGAGAGAAATTCTTACACAATTCGTTCAGGGGCTGTGATGCAACCTGGATTGACCATATCTAGACCCACAGCTGGATGAGACATAAGGGTGGACACTCTTGGGGCTGAGAGGTTTGGTGAGGTTGGGTGAGCAAACGCAGACCCTTTAAAGTAATACTGCGTGCTACCATCGCATGGGTCCCAAATCTCCAGGTTCAAGGGCATCTTCCTACATCGAAAACATGCATGAGAAACCCAGAAGATGGTACACCGTGTGATGGGGAAAGGTTTCTAAAACGCACCTCATTTCTCATCTCCTTGTGCTCGGGTTCGCCATTCCAGCCACTTTACTAGCAATCTCCCTACTTGGAGCATCAGAACCTTTAACCTCCTGTTCCGTACAGGTTGCAATTTGTCCTGAGGATGAACGGGAAGACGGGGAACCAATGAGAGACTAGCTCTTGGTGTTGGGACAGGCACAGGTCACTCTATTTTCCCATCAGGAAGAAGAATTAACCACAGGCTCAGCCTGCCCCCCGGAACCAGAACAGGGCCTGAAGCCATCCTGCGCTTTTGCGGCCAGCTCCCAAAAAAGCGACTTGTGAAATGGAGCTTCAGGGCACTGCAATTCACAAACCTGCAGAGTTATAAATGATAACTCTCGTCCACAAATATATTGAGGGAAGGCAAAGAAGAGGATTTGAAATCAAGGCAGAATTGCAGGAAACAGATTTCAGGAGGTAGATTCGAATCGCCTTTAAAGCACATGAAAAGCGGCAAAACGTTGACAATGATGCCCTTGGCCAAAAAGGGCGTATGCGTTTTTTCCTGAATATATTCAGGAAAAAACGCATACGCCCTTTTTGGCCAACCAAGCAACCTGGAAAGGCAAATCAGCGCTACAAAGAAGTCTCGCTTCCCATCGGTCAAAAGGGCCATGCTGAAAAAAGTGTCAAAACCAGAAATGCAGGACAGGCCATGGAGAAATGGGAGCCTTGCTACACTGATGGGCGGGAAGTAAATTGCCAACAGCCACTCTGGAGAAGTGTACGGTGTGTCCTGAAACATCTAAAAAACACAGCTTAGAGAGCATAGGGCACTTCCACGCATGGGGGGATAAAGTGGGAAAATTGAAAATCAGCAAGACACAAGCACCCCAAAGTTTAGGGCTGCTCTGTTGACAAGGACCTCCACTTCATTCCACCTTAAATATCCCAGGAAAGCGAAAAATGGATCAAAAACTTGTGGTCCTTATGTACAATGGAATATCACTCAGCCATGAAATCAATGTCATAAGACTAGTAGCAGCATGATGAGTGGATTTAGGTAAGACAATTCTAAGTGAAATAAGTCACACAGAAAAGGACACTTCTCATAAGGTGTCACTTATAGAGGGAATGTAAAAACCGTTACACTTGAACTGAATTACAAAACAGAACAGAGTCACACATGCAGAAAACACACTATGGCTGCTTAACGGGAAAGGTGAGGTGGGGTGATACATAAAACAAGAGTTTCAAATTAGCTCAGATACCGTTCCATAAACCCAATATGTAATAGACAAGACCTACTCCTTGCTCAGAGAACTGGACTCAACACGCCCGATTCACCGCACAAGAATATATCTGACTAGTAATAATCTTAAAACCTATGTATTGATATCTCTCTGTTAGTGTGTCAAGTGGGTGTAAAGCGGCATAAACACAGCCGTGAAAAGCAGCTAAACCCCATTATAAAACTAAATTACTTTTAAAAACCCATGAAACAAAGACAGGGAAAGAGAGAGAAATTCTTACACAATTCGTTCAGGGGCTGTGATGCAACCTGGATTGACCATATCTAGACCCACAGCTGGATGAGACATAAGGGTGGACACTCTTGGGGCTGAGAGGTTTGGTGAGGTTGGGTGAGCAAACGCAGACCCTTTAAAGTAATACTGCGTGCTACCATCGCATGGGTCCCAAATCTCCAGGTTCAAGGGCATCTTCCTACATCGAAAACATGCATGAGAAACCCAGAAGATGGTACACCGTTTGATGGGGAAAGGTTTCTAAAACGCACCTCATTTCTCATCTCCTTGTGCTCGGGTTCGCCATTCCAGCCACTTTACTAGCAATCTCCCTACTTGGAGCATCAGAACCTTTAACCTCCTGTTCCGTACAGGTTGCAATTTGTCCTGAGGATGAACGGGAAGACGGGGAACCAATGAGAGACTAGCTCTTGGTGTTGGGACAGGCACAGGTCACTCTATTTTCCCATCAGGAAGAAGAATTAACCACAGGCTCAGCCTGCCCCCCGGAACCAGAACAGGGCCTGAAGCCATCCTGCGCTTTTGCGGCCAGCTCCCAAAAAAGCGACTTGTGAAATGGAGCTTCAGGGCACTGCAATTCACAAACCTGCAGAGTTATAAATGATAACTCTCGTCCACAAATATATTGAGGGAAGGCAAAGAAGAGGATTTGAAATCAAGGCAGAATTGCAGGAAACAGATTTCAGGAGGTAGATTCGAATCGCCTTTAAAGCACATGAAAAGCGGCAAAACGTTGACAATGATGCCCTTGGCCAAAAAGGGCGTATGCGTTTTTTCCTGAATATATTCAGGAAAAAACGCATACGCCCTTTTTGGCCAACCAAGCAACCTGGAAAGGCAAATCAGCGCTACAAAGAAGTCTCGCTTCCCATCGGTCAAAAGGGCCATGCTGAAAAAAGTGTCAAAACCAGAAATGCAGGACAGGCCATGGAGAAATGGGAGCCTTGCTACACTGATGGGCGGGAAGTAAATTGCCAACAGCCACTCTGGAGAAGTGTACGGTGTGTCCTGAAACATCTAAAAAACACAGCTTAGAGAGCATAGGGCACTTCCACGCATGGGGGGATAAAGTGGGAAAATTGAAAATCAGCAAGACACAAGCACCCCAAAGTTTAGGGCTGCTCTGTTGACAAGGACCTCCACTTCATTCCACCTTAAATATCCCAGGAAAGCGAAAAATGGATCAAAAACTTGTGGTCCTTATGTACAATGGAATATCACTCAGCCATGAAATCAATGTCATAAGACTAGTAGCAGCATGATGAGTGGATTTAGGTAAGACGATTATAAGTGAAATAAGTCACACAGAAAAGGACACTTCTCATAAGGTGTCACTTATAGAGGGAATGTAAAAACCGTTACACTTGAACTGAATTACAAAACAGAACAGAGTCACACATGCAGAAAACACACTATGGCTGCTTAACGGGAAAGGTGAGGTGGGGTGATACATAAAACAAGAGTTTCAAATTAGCTCAGATACCGTTCCATAAACCCAATATGTAATAGACAAGACCTACTCCTTGCTCAGAGAACTGGACTCAACACGCCCGATTCACCGCACAAGAATATATCTGACTAGTAATAATCTTAAAACCTATGTATTGATATCTCTCTGTTAGTGTGTCAAGTGGGTGTAAAGCGGCATAAACACAGCCGTGAAAAGCAGCTAAACCCCATTATAAAAATAAATTACTTTTAAAAACCCATGAAACAAAGACAGGGAAAGAGAGAGAAATTCTTACACAATTCGTTCAGGGGCTGTGATGCAACCTGGATTGACCATATCTAGACCCACAGCTGGATGAGACATAAGGGTGGACACTCTTGGGGCTGAGAGGTTTGGTGAGGTTGGGTGAGCAAACGCAGACCCTTTAAAGTAATACTGCGTGCTACCCATCGCATGGGTCCCAAATCTCCAGGTTCAAAGGAATCTTCCTACATCGAAAACATGCATGAGAAACCCAGAAGATGGTACACCGTGTGATGGGGAAAGGTTTCTAAAACGCACCTCATTTCTCATCTCCTTGTGCTCGGGTTCGCCATTCCAGCCACTTTACTAGCAATCTCCCTACTTGGAGCATCAGCACCTTTAACCTCCTGTTCCGTACAGGTTGCAATTTGTCCTGAGGATGAACGGGAAGATGGGGAACCAATGAGAGACTAGCTCTTGGTGTTGGGACAGGCACAGGTCACTCTATTTTCCCATCAGGAAGAAGAATTAACCACAGGCTCAGCCTGCCCCCCGGAACCAGAACAGGGCCTGAAGCCATCCTGTGCTTTTGCGGCCAGCTCCCAAAAAAGCGACTGGTAAAATGGAGCTTCAGGGCACTGCAATTCACAAACCTGCAGAGTTATAAATGATAACTCTCGTCCACAAATATATTGAGGGAAGGCAAAGAAGAGGATTTGAAATCAAGGCAGAATTGCAGGAAACAGATTTCAGGAGGTAGATTCGAATCGCCTTTAAAGCACATGAAAAGCGGCAAAACGTTGACAATGATGCCCTTGGCCAAAAAGGGCGTATGCGTTTTTTCCTGAATATATTCAGGAAAAAACGCATACGCCCTTTTTGGCCAACCAAGCAACCTGGAAAGGCAAATCAGCGCTACAAAGAAGTCTCGCTTCCCATCGGTCAAAAGGGCCATGCTGAAAAAAGTGTCAAAACCAGAAATGCAGGACAGGCCATGGAGAAATGGGAGCCTTGCTACACTGATGGGCGGGATGTAAATTGCCAACAGCCACTCTGGAGAACTGTACGGTGTGTCCTGAAACATCTAAAAAACACAGCTTAGAGAGCATAGGGCACTTCCACGCATGGGGGGATAAAGTGGGAAAATTGAAAATCAGCAAGACACAAGCACCCCAAAGTTTAGGGCTGCTCTGTTGACAAGGACCTCCACTTCATTCCACCTTAAATATCCCAGGAAAGCGAAAAATGGATCAAAAACTTGTGGTCCTTATGTACAATGGAATATCACTCAGCCATGAAATCAATGTCATAAGACTAGTAGCAGCATGATGAGTGGATTTAGGTAAGACAATTCTAAGTGAAATAAGTCACACAGAAAAGGACACTTCTCATAAGGTGTCACTTATAGAGGGAATGTAAAAACCGTTACACTTGAACTGAATTACAAAACAGAACAGAGTCACACATGCAGAAAACACACTATGGCTGCTTAACGGGAAAGGTGAGGTGGGGTGATACATAAAACAAGAGTTTCAAATTAGCTCAGATACCGTTCCATAAACCCAATATGTAATAGACAAGACCTACTCCTTGCTCAGAGAACTGGACTCAACACGCCCGATTCACCGCACAAGAATATATCTGACTAGTAATAATCTTAAAACCTATGTATTGATATCACTCTGTTAGTGTGTCAAGTGGGTGTAAAGCGGCATAAACACAGCCGTGAAAAGCAGCTAAACCCCATTATAAAACTAAATTACTTTTAAAAACCCATGAAACAAAGACAGGGAAAGAGAGAGAAATTCTTACACAATTCGTTCAGGGGCTGTGATGCAACCTGGATTGACCATATCTAGACCCACAGCTGGATGAGACATAAGGGTGGACACTCTTGGGGCTGAGAGGTTTGGTGAGGTTGGGTGAGCAAACGCAGACCCTTTAAAGTAATACTGCGTGCTATCCATCGCATGGGTCCCAAATCTCCAGGTTCAAGGGCGTCTTCCTACATCGAAAACATGCATGAGAAACCCAGAAGATGGTACACCGTGTGATGGGGAAAGGTTTCTAAAACGCACCTCATTTCTCATCTCCTTGTGCTCGGGTTCGCCATTCCAGCCACTTTACTAGCAATCTCCCTACTTGGAGCATCAGCACCTTTAACCTCCTGTTCCGTACAGGTTGCAATTTGTCCTGAGGATGAACGGGAAGACGGGGAACCAATGAGAGACTAGCTCTTGGTGTTGGGACAGGCACAGGTCACTATATTTTCCCATCAGGAAGAAGAATTAACCACAGGCTCAGCCTGCCCCCCGGAACCAGAACAGGGCCTGAAGCCATCCTGCGCTTTTGCGGCTAGCTCCCAAAAAAGCGACTTGTAAAATGGAGCTTCAGGGCACTGCAATTCACAAACCTGCAGAGATATAAATGATAACTCTCGTCCACAAATATATTGAGGGAAGGCAAAGAAGAGGATTTGAAATCAAGGCAGAATTGCAGGAAACAGATTTCAGGAGGTAGATTCGAATCGCCTTTAAAGCACATGAAAAGCAGCAAAACGTTGACAATGATGCCCTTGGCCAAAAAGGGCGTATGCGTTTTTTCCTGAATATATTCAGGAAAAAACGCATACGCCCTTTTTGGCCAACCAAGCAACCTGGAAAGGCAAATCAGCGCTACAAAGAAGTCTCGCTTCCCATCGGTCAAAAGGGCCATGCTGAAAAAAGTGTCAAAACCAGAAATGCAGGACAGGCCATGGAGAAATGGGAGCCTTGCTACACTGATGGGCGGGATGTAAATTGCCAACAGCCACTCTGGAGAAGTGTACGGTGTGTCCTGAAACATCTAAAAAACACAGCTTAGAGAGCATAGGGCACTTCCACGCATGGGGGGATAAAGTGGGAAAATTGAAAATCAGCAAGACACAAGCACCCCAAAGTTTAGGGCTGCTCTGTTGACAAGGACCTCCATTTCATTCCACCTTAAATATCCCAGGAAAGCTAAAAATGGATCAAAAAGTTGTGGTCCTTATGTAAAATGGAATATCACTCAGCCATGAAATCAATGTCATAAGGCTAGTAGCAGCATGATGAGTGGATTTAGGTAAGACAATTCTAAGTGAAATAAGTCACACAGAAAAGGACACTTCTCATAAGGTGTCACTTATAGAGGGAATGTAAAAACCGTTACACTTGAACTGAATTACAAAACAGAACAGAGTCACACATGCAGAAAACACACTATGGCTGCTTAACGGGAAAGGTGAGGTGGGGTGATACATAAAACAAGAGTTTCAAATTAGCTCAGATACCGTTCCATAAACCCAATATGTAATAGACAAGACCTACTCCTTGCTCAGAGAACTGGACTCAACACGCCCGATTCACCGCACAAGAATATATCTGACTAGTAATAATCTTAAAACCTATGTATTGATATCTCTCTGTTAGTGTGTCAAGTGGGTGTAAAGCGGCATAAACACAGCCGTGAAAAGCAGCTAAACCCCATTATAAAACTAAATTACTTTTAAAAACCCATGAAACAAAGACAGGGAAAGAGAGAGAAATTCTTACACAATTCGTTCAGGGGCTGTGATGCAACCTGGATTGACCATATCTAGACCCACAGCTGGATGAGACATAAGGGTGGACACTCTTGGGGCTGAGAGGTTTGGTGAGGTTGGGTGAGCAAACGCAGACCCTTTAAAGTAATACTGCGTGCTACCATCGCATGGGTCCCAAATCTCCAGGTTCAAGGGCATCTTCCTACATCGAAAACATGCATGAGAAACCCAGAAGATGGTACACCGTGTGATGGGGAAAGGTTTCTAAAACGCACCTCATTTCTCATCTCCTTGTGCTCGGGTTCGCCATTCCAGCCACTTTACTAGCAATCTCCCTACTTGGAGCATCAGAACCTTTAACCTCCTGTTCCGTACAGGTTGCAATTTGTCCTGAGGATGAACGGGAAGACGGGGAACCAATGAGAGACTAGCTCTTGGTGTTGGGACAGGCACAGGTCACTCTATTTTCCCATCAGGAAGAAGAATTAACCACAGGCTCAGCCTGCCCCCCGGAACCAGAACAGGGCCTGAAGCCATCCTGCGCTTTTGCGGCCAGCTCCCAAAAAAGCGACTTGTGAAATGGAGCTTCAGGGCACTGCAATTCACAAACCTGCAGAGTTATAAATGATAACTCTCGTCCACAAATATATTGAGGGAAGGCAAAGAAGAGGATTTGAAATCAAGGCAGAATTGCAGGAAACAGATTTCAGGAGGTAGATTCGAATCGCCTTTAAAGCACATGAAAAGCGGCAAAACGTTGACAATGATGCCCTTGGCCAAAAAGGGCGTATGCGTTTTTTCCTGAATATATTCAGGAAAAAACGCATACGCCCTTTTTGGCCAACCAAGCAACCTGGAAAGGCAAATCAGCGCTACAAAGAAGTCTCGCTTCCCATCGGTCAAAAGGGCCATGCTGAAAAAAGTGTCAAAACCAGAAATGCAGGACAGGCCATGGAGAAATGGGAGCCTTGCTACACTGATGGGCGGGAAGTAAATTGCCAACAGCCACTCTGGAGAAGTGTACGGTGTGTCCTGAAACATCTAAAAAACACAGCTTAGAGAGCATAGGGCACTTCCACGCATGGGGGGATAAAGTGGGAAAATTGAAAATCAGCAAGACACAAGCACCCCAAAGTTTAGGGCTGCTCTGTTGACAAGGACCTCCACTTCATTCCACCTTAAATATCCCAGGAAAGCGAAAAATGGATCAAAAACTTGTGGTCCTTATGTACAATGGAATATCACTCAGCCATGAAATCAATGTCATAAGACTAGTAGCAGCATGATGAGTGGATTTAGGTAAGACAATTCTAAGTGAAATAAGTCACACAGAAAAGGACACTTCTCATAAGGTGTCACTTATAGAGGGAATGTAAAAACCGTTACACTTGAACTGAATTACAAAACAGAACAGAGTCACACATGCAGAAAACACACTATGGCTGCTTAACGGGAAAGGTGAGGTGGGGTGATACATAAAACAAGAGTTTCAAATTAGCTCAGATACCGTTCCATAAACCCAATATGTAATAGACAAGACCTACTCCTTGCTCAGAGAACTGGACTCAACACGCCCGATTCACCGCACAAGAATATATCTGACTAGTAATAATCTTAAAACCTATGTATTGATATCTCTCTGTTAGTGTGTCAAGTGGGTGTAAAGCGGCATAAACACAGCCGTGAAAAGCAGCTAAACCCCATTATAAAAATAAATTACTTTTAAAAACCCATGAAACAAAGACAGGGAAAGAGAGAGAAATTCTTACACAATTCGTTCAGGGGCTGTGATGCAACCTGGATTGACCATATCTAGACCCACAGCTGGATGAGACATAAGGGTGGACACTCTTGGGGCTGAGAGGTTTGGTGAGGTTGGGTGAGCAAACGCAGACCCTTTAAAGTAATACTGCGTGCTACCATCGCATGGGTCCCAAATCTCCAGGTTCAAGGGCATCTTCCTACATCGAAAACATGCATGAGAAACCCAGAAGATGGTACACCGTGTGATGGGGAAAGGTTTCTAAAACGCACCTCATTTCTCATCTCCTTGTGCTCGGGTTCGCCATTCCAGCCACTTTACTAGCAATCTCCCTACTTGGAGCATCAGAACCTTTAACCTCCTGTTCCGTACAGGTTGCAATTTGTCCTGAGGATGAACGGGAAGACGGGGAACCAATGAGAGACTAGCTCTTGGTGTTGGGACAGGCACAGGTCACTCTATTTTCCCATCAGGAAGAAGAATTAACCACAGGCTCAGCCTGTCCCCCGGAACCAGAACAGGGCCTGAAGCCATCCTGCGCTTTTGCGGCCAGCTCCCAAAAAAGCGACTTGTGAAATGGAGCTTCAGGGCACTGCAATTCACAAACCTGCAGAGTTATAAATGATAACTCTCGTCCACAAATATATTGAGGGAAGGCAAAGAAGAGGATTTGAAATCAAGGCAGAATTGCAGGAAACAGATTTCAGGAGGTAGATTCGAATCGCCTTTAAAGCACATGAAAAGCGGCAAAACGTTGACAATGATGCCCTTGGCCAAAAAGGGCGTATGCGTTTTTTCCTGAATATATTCAGGAAAAAACGCATACGCCCTTTTTGGCCAACCAAGCAACCTGGAAAGGCAAATCAGCGCTACAAAGAAGTCTCGCTTCCCATCGGTCAAAAGGGCCATGCTGAAAAAAGTGTCAAAACCAGAAATGCAGGACAGGCCATGGAGAAATGGGAGCCTTGCTACACTGATGGGCGGGAAGTAAATTGCCAACAGCCACTCTGGAGAAGTGTACGGTGTGTCCTGAAACATCTAAAAAACACAGCTTAGAGAGCATAGGGCACTTCCACGCATGGGGGGATAAAGTGGGAAAATTGAAAATCAGCAAGACACAAGCACCCCAAAGTTTAGGGCTGCTCTGTTGACAAGGACCTCCACTTCATTCCACCTTAAATATCCCAGGAAAGCGAAAAATGGATCAAAAACTTGTGGTCCTTATGTACAATGGAATATCACTCAGCCATGAAATCAATGTCATAAGACTAGTAGCAGCATGATGAGTGGATTTAGGTAAGACAATTCTAAGTGAAATAAGTCACACAGAAAAGGACACTTCTCATAAGGTGTCACTTATAGAGGGAATGTAAAAACCGTTACACTTGAACTGAATTACAAAACAGAACAGAGTCACACATGCAGAAAACACACTATGGCTGCTTAACGGGAAAGGTGAGGTGGGGTGATACATAAAACAAGAGTTTCAAATTAGCTCAGATACCGTTCCATAAACCCAATATGTAATAGACAAGACCTACTCCTTGCTCAGAGAACTGGACTCAACACGCCCGATTCACCGCACAAGAATATATCTGACTAGTAATAATCTTAAAACCTATGTATTGATATCTCTCTGTTAGTGTGTCAAGTGGGTGTAAAGCGGCATAAACACAGCCGTGAAAAGCAGCTAAACCCCATTATAAAAATAAATTACTTTTAAAAACCCATGAAACAAAGACAGGGAAAGAGAGAGAAATTCTTACACAATTCGTTCAGGGGCTGTGATGCAACCTGGATTGACCATATCTAGACCCACAGCTGAATGAGACATAAGGGTGGACACTCTTGGGGCTGAGAGGTTTGGTGAGGTTGGGTGAGCAAACGCAGACCCTTTAAAGTAATACTGCGTGCTACCATCGCATGGGTCCCAAATCTCCAGGTTCAAGGGCATCTTCCTACATCGAAAACATGCATGAGAAACCCAGAAGATGGTACACCGTGTGATGGGGAAAGGTTTCTAAAACGCACCTCATTTCTCATCTCCTTGTGCTCGGGTTCGCCATTCCAGCCACTTTACTAGCAATCTCCCTACTTGGAGCATCAGCACCTTTAACCTCCTGTTCCGTACAGGTTGCAATTTGTCCTGAGGATGAACGGGAAGACGGGGAACCAATGAGAGACTAGCTCTTGGTGTTGGGACAGGCACAGGTCACTCTATTTTCCCATCAGGAAGAAGAATTAACCACAGGCTCAGCCTGCCCCCCGGAACCAGAACAGGGCCTGAAGCCATCCTGCGCTTTTGCGGCCAGCTCCCAAAAAAGCGACTTGTGAAATGGAGCTTCAGGGCACTGCAATTCACAAACCTGCAGAGTTATAAATGATAACTCTCGTCCACAAATATATTGAGGGAAGGCAAAGAAGAGGATTTGAAATCAAGGCAGAATTGCAGGAAACAGATTTCAGGAGGTAGATTCGAATCGCCTTTAAAGCACATGAAAAGCGGCAAAACGTTGACAATGATGCCCTTGGCCAAAAAGGGCGTATGCGTTTTTTCCTGAATATATTCAGGAAAAAACGCATACGCCCTTTTTGGCCAACCAAGCAACCTGGAAAGGCAAATCAGCGCTACAAAGAAGTCTCGCTTCCCATCGGTCAAAAGGGCCATGCTGAAAAAAGTGTCAAAACCAGAAATGCAGGACAGGCCATGGAGAAATGGGAGCCTTGCTACACTGATGGGCGGGAAGTAAATTGCCAACAGCCACTCTGGAGAAGTGTATGGTGTGTCCTGAAACATCTAAAAAACACAGCTTAGAGAGCATAGGGCACTTCCACGCATGGGGGGATAAAGTGGGAAAATTGAAAATCAGCAAGACACAAGCACCCCAAAGTTTAGGGCTGCTCTGTTGACAAGGACCTCCACTTCATTCCACCTTAAATATCCCAGGAAAGCGAAAAATGGATCAAAAACTTGTGGTCCTTATGTACAATGGAATATCACTCAGCCATGAAATCAAAGTCATAAGGCTAGTAGGAGAATGATGAGTGGATTTAGGTAAGACAATTCTAAGTGAAATAAGTCACACAGAAAAGGACACTTCTCATAAGGTGTCACTTATAGAGGGAATGTAAAAACCGTTACACTTGAACTGAATTACAAAACAGAACAGAGTCACACATGCAGAAAACACACTATGGCTGCTTAACGGGAAAGGTGAGGTGGGGTGATACATAAAACAAGAGTTTCAAATTAGCTCAGATACCGTTCCATAAACCCAATATGTAATAGACAAGACCTACTCCTTGCTCAGAGAACTGGACTCAACACGCCCGATTCACCGCACAAGAATATATCTGACTAGTAATAATCTTAAAACCTATGTATTGATATCTCTCTGTTAGTGTGTCAAGTGGGTGTAAAGCGGCATAAACACAGCCGTGAAAAGCAGCTAAACCCCATTATAAAAATAAATTACTTTTAAAAACCCATGAAACAAAGACAGGGAAAGAGAGAGAAATTCTTACACAATTCGTTCAGGGGCTGTGATGCAACCTGGATTGACCATATCTAGACCCACAGCTGGATGAGACATAAGGGTGGACACTCTTGGGGCTGAGAGGTTTGGTGAGGTTGGGTGAGCAAACGCAGACCCTTTAAAGTAATACTGCGTGCTACCCATCGCATGGGTCCCAAATCTCCAGGTTCAAGGGCATCTTCCTACATCGAAAACATGCATGAGAAACCCAGAAGATGGTACACCGTGTGATGGGGAAAGGTTTCTAAAACGCACCTCATTTCTCATCTCCTTGTGCTCGGGTTCGCCATTCCAGCCACTTTACTAGCAATCTCCCTACTTGGAGCATCAGCACCTTTAACCTCCTGTTCCGTACAGGTTGCAATTTGTCCTGAGGATGAACGGGAAGACGGGGAACCAATGAGAGACTAGCTCTTGGTGTTGGGACAGGCACAGGTCACTCTATTTTCCCATCAGGAAGAAGAATTAACCACAGGCTCAGCCTGCCCCCCGGAACCAGAACAGGGCCTGAAGACATCCTGCGCTTTTGCGGCCAGCTCCCAAAAAAGCGACTTGTAAAATGGAGCTTCAGGGCACTGCAATTCACAAACCTGCAGAGATATAAATGATAACTGTCGTCCACAAATATATTGAGGGAAGGCAAAGAAGAGGATTTGAAATCAAGGCAGAATTGCAGGAAACAGATTTCAGGAGGTAGATTCGAATCGCCTTTAAAGCACATGAAAAGCGGCAAAACGTTGACAATGATGCCCTTGGCCAAAAAGGGCGTATGCGTTTTTTCCTGAATATATTCAGGAAAAAACGCATACGCCCTTTTTGGCCAACCAAGCAACCTGGAAAGGCAAATGAGCGCTACAAAGAAGTCTCGCTTCCCATCGGTCAAAAGGGCCATGCTGAAAAAAGTGTCAAAACCAGAAATGAAGGACAGGCCATGGAGAAATGGGAGCCTTGCTACACTGATGGGCGGGATGTAAATTGCCAACAGCCACTCTGGAGAAGTGTACGGTGTGTCCTGAAACATCTAAAAAACACAGCTTAGAGAGCATAGGGCACTTCCACGCATGGGGGGATAAAGTGGGAAAATTGAAAATCAGCAAGACACAAGCACCCCAAAGTTTAGGGCTGCTCTGTTGACAAGGACCTCCACTTCATTCCACCTTAAATATCCCAGGAAAGCGAAAAATGGATCAAAAACTTGTGGTCCTTATGTACAATGGAATATCACTCAGCCATGAAATCAATGTCATAAGACTAGTAGCAGCATGATGAGTGGATTTAGGTAAGACAATTCTAAGTGAAATAAGTCACACAGAAAAGGACACTTCTCATAAGGTGTCACTTATAGAGGGAATGTAAAAACCGTTACACTTGAACTGAATTACAAAACAGAACAGAGTCACACATGCAGAAAACACACTATGGCTGCTTAACGGGAAAGGTGAGGTGGGGTGATACATAAAACAAGAGTTTCAAATTAGCTCAGATACCGTTCCATAAACCCAATATGTAATAGACAAGACCTACTCCTTGCTCAGAGAACTGGACTCAACACGCCCGATTCACTGCACAAGAATATATCTGACTAGTAATAATCTTAAAACCTATGTATTGATATCTCTCTGTTAGTGTGTCAAGTGGGTGTAAAGCGGCATAAACACAGCCGTGAAAAGCAGCTAAACCCCATTATAAAAATAAATTACTTTTAAAAACCCATGAAACAAAGACAGGGAAAGAGAGAGAAATTCTTACACAATTCCTTCAGGGGCTGTGATGCAACCTAGATTGACCATATCTAGACCCACAGCTGGATGAGACATAAGGGTGGACACTCCTGGGGCTGAGAGGTTTGGTGAGGTTTGGTGAGCAAACGCAGATCCTTTAAAGTAATACTGCGTGCCTCCCATCGCATTGGTCCCAAATCTCCATGTTCAAGGGCATCTTCCTATATCGAAAACATGCATGAGAAACCCAGAAGATGGTACACCGTGTGATGGGGAAAGGTTTCTAAAACGCACCTCATTTCTCATCTCCTTGTGCTCGGGTTCGCCATTCCAGCCACTTTACTAGCAATCTCCCTACTTGGAGCATCAGCACCTTTAACCTCCTGTTCCGTACAGGTTGCAATTTGTCCTGAGGATGAACGGGAAGACGGGGAACCAATGAGAGACTAGCTCTTGGTGTTGGGACAGGCACAGGTCACTCTATTTTCCCATCACGAAGAAGAATTAACCACAGGCTCAGCCTGCCCCCCGGAACCAGAACAGGGCCTGAAGCCATCCTGCGCTTTTGCGGCCAGCTCCCAAAAAAGCGACTGGTAAAATGGAGCTTCAGGGCACTGCAATTCACAAACCTGCAGAGTTATAAATGATAACTCTCGTCCACAAATATATTGAGGGAAGGCAAAGAAGAGGATTTGAAATCAAGGCAGAATTGCAGGAAACAGATTTCAGGAGGTAGATTCGAATCGCCTTTAAAGCACATGAAAAGCGGCAAAACGTTGACAATGATGCCCTTGGCCAAAAAGGGCGTATGCGTTTTTTCCTGAATATATTCAGGAAAAAACGCATACGCCCTTTTTGGCCAACCAAGCAACCTGGAAAGGCAAATCAGCGCTACAAAGAAGTCTCGCTTCCCATCGGTCAAAAGGGCCATGCTGAAAAAAGTGTCAAAACCAGAAATGCAGGACAGGCCATGGAGAAATGGGAGCCTTGCTACACTGATGGGCGGGATGTAAATTGCCAACAGCCACTCTGGAGAAGTGTACGGTGTGTCCTGAAACATCTAAAAAACACAGCTTAGAGAGCATAGGGCACTTCCACGCATGGGGGGATAAAGTGGGAAAATTGAAAATCAGCAAGACACAAGCACCCCAAAGTTTAGGGCTGCTCTGTTGACAAGGACCTCCACTTCCTTCCACCTTAAATATCCCAGGAAAGCGAAAAATGGATCAAAAAGTTGTGGTCCTTATGTACAATGGAATATCACTCAGCCATGAAATCAATGTCATAAGGCTAGTAGCAGCATGATGAGTGGATTTAGGTAAGACGATTCTAAGTGAAATAAGTCACACAGAAAAGGACACTTCTCATAAGGTGTCACTTATAGAGGGAATGTAAAAACCGTTACACTTGAACTGAATTACAAAACAGAACAGAGTCACACATGCAGAAAACACAGTATGGCTGCTTAACGGGAAAGGTGAGGTGGGGTGATACATAAAACAAGAGTTTCAAATTAGCTCAGATACCGTTCCATAAACCCAATATGTAATAGACAAGACCTACTCCTTGCTCAGAGAACTGGACTCAACACGTCCGATTCACCGCACAAGAATATATCTGACTAGTAATAATCTTAAAACCTATGTATTGATATCTCTCTGTTAGTGTGTCAAGTGGGTGTAAAGCGGCATAAACACAGCCGTGAAAAGCAGCTAAACCCCATTATAAAAATAAATTACTTTTAAAAACCCATGAAACAAAGACAGGGAAAGAGAGAGAAATTCTTACACAATTCCTTCAGGGGCTGTGATGCAATCTGGATTGACCATATCTAGACCCACAGCTGGATGAGACATAAGGGTGGACACTCCTGGGGCTGAGAGGTTTGGTGAGGTTGGGTGAGCAAACGCAGATCCTTTAAAGTAATACTGCGTGCCTCCCATCGCATTGGTCCCAAATCTCCATGTTCAAGGGCATCTTCCTATATCGAAAACATGCATGAGAAACCCAGAAGATGGAACACCGTGTGATGGGGAAAGGTTTCTAAAACGCACCTCATTTCTCATCTCCTTGTGCTCGTGTTCGCCATTCCAGCCACTTTACTAGCAATCTCCCTACTTGCAGCATCAGCACCTTTAACCTCCTGTTCCGTACAGGTTGCAATTTGTCCTGAGGATGAACGGGAAGACGGGGAACCAATGAGAGACTAGCTCTTGGTGTTGGGACAGGCACAGGTCACTCTATTTTCCCATCACGAAGAAGAATTAACCACAGGCTCAGCCTGCCCCCCGGAACCAGAACAGGGCCTGAAGCCATCCTGCGCTTTTGCGGACAGCTCCCAAAAAAGCGAGTTGTAAAATGGAGCTTCAGAACACTGCAATTCACAAATCTGCAGAGTTATAAATGATAACTCTCATCCACAAATATATGGAGGGAAGGCAAAGAAGAGGATTTGAAATCAAGGCAGAATTGCAGGGAACAGATTTCAGGAGGTAGATTCGAATCGCCTTTAAAGCACATGAAAAGCGGCAAAACGTTGACAATGATGCCCTTGGCCAAAAAGGGCTTACGCGTTTTTTCCTGAATATATTCAGGAAAAAACGCGTACGGTCTTTTTGGCCAACCAAGCAACCTGGAAAGGCAAATCAGCGCTACAAAGAAGTCTCGCTTCCCATCGGTCAAAAGGGCCATGCTGAAAAAAGTGTCAAAACCAGAAATGAAGGACAGGCCATGGAGAAATGGGAGCCTTGCTACACTGATGGGCGGGATGTAAATTGCCAACAGCCACTCTGGAGAAGTGTACGGTGTGTCCTGAAACATCTAAAAAACACAGCTTAGAGAGCATAGGGCACTTCCAGGCATGGGGGGATAAAGTGGGAAAATTGAAAATCAGCAAGACACAAGCACCCCAAAGTTTAGGGCTGCTCTGTTGACAAGGACCTCCATTTCATTCCACCTTAAATATCCCAGGAAAGCTAAAAATGGATCAAAAAGTTGTGGTCCTTATGTACAATGGAATATCACTCAGCCATGAAATCAATGTCATAAGGCTAGTAGCAGCATGATGAGTGGATTTAGGTAAGACGATTCTAAGTGAAATAAGTCACACAGAAAAGGACACTTCTCATAAGGTGTCACTTATAGAGGGAATGTAAAAACCGTTACACTTGAACTGAATTACAAAACAGAACAGAGTCACACATGCAGAAAACACACTATGGCTGCTTAACGGGAAAGGTGAGGTGGGGTGATACATAAAACAAGAGTTTCAAATTAGCTCAGATACCGTTCCATAAACCCAATATGTAATAGACAAGACCTACTCCTTGCTCAGAGAACTGGACTCAACACGCCCGATTCACTGCACAAGAATATATCTGACTAGTAATAATCTTAAAACCTATGTATTGATATCTCTCTGTTAGTGTGTCAAGTGGGTGTAAAGCGGCATAAACACAGCCGTGAAAAGCAGCTAAACCCCATTATAAAAATAAATTACTTTTAAAAACCCATGAAACAAAGACAGGGAAAGAGAGAGAAATTCTTACACAATTCGTTCAGGGGCTGTGATGCAACCTGGATTGACCATATCTAGACCCACAGCTGGATGAGACATAACGGTGGACACTCTTGGGGCTGAGAGGTTAGGTGAGGTTGGGTGAGCAAACGCAGACCCTTTAAAGTAATACTGCGTGCTACCCATCGCATGGGTCCCAAATCTCCAGGTTCAAGGGCATCTTCCTACATCGAAAACATGCATGAGAAACCCAGAAGATGGTACACCGTGTGATGGGGAAAGGTTTCTAAAACACACCTCATTTCTCATCTCCTTGTGCTCGGGTTCGCCATTCCAGCCACTTTACTAGCAATCTCCCTACTTGGAGCATCAGCACCTTTAACCTCCTGTTCCGTACAGGTTGCAATTTGTCCTGAGGATGAACGGGAAGACGGGGAACCAATGAGAGACTAGCTCTTGGTGTTGGGACAGGCACAGGTCACTCTATTTTCCCATCAGGAAGAAGAATTAACCACAGGCTCAGCCTGCCCCCCGGAACCAGAACAGGGCCTGAAGCCATCCTGCGCTTTTGCGGCCAGCTCCCAAAAAAGCGACTGCTAAAATGGAGCTTCAGGGCACTGCAATTCACAAACCTGCAGAGTTATAAATGATAACTCTCGTCCACAAATATATTGAGGGAAGGCAAAGAAGAGGATTTGAAATCAAGGCAGAATTGCAGGAAACAGATTTCAGGAGGTAGATTCGAATCGCCTTTAAAGCACATGAAAAGCGGCAAAACGTTGACAATGATGCCCTTGGCCAAAAAGGGCGTATGCGTTTTTTCCTGAATATATTCAGGAAAAAACGCATACGCCCTTTTTGGCCAACCAAGCAACCTGGAAAGGCAAATCAGCGCTACAAAGAATTCTCGTTTCCCATCGGTCAAAAGGGCCATGCTGAAAAAAGTGTCAAAACCAGAAATGCAGGACAGGCCATGGAGAAATGGGAGCCTTGCTACACTGATGGGCGGGATGTAAATTGCCAACAACCACTCTGGAGAAGTGTACGGTGTGTCCTGAAACATCTAAAAAACACAGCTTAGAGAGCATAGGGCACTTCCACGCATGGGGGGATAAAGTGGGAAAATTGAAAATCAGCAAGACACAAGCACCCCAAAGTTTAGGGCTGCTCTGTTGACAAGGACCTCCACTTCATTCCACCTTAAATATCCCAGGAAAGCGAAAAATGGATCAAAAAGTTGTGGTCCTTATGTACAATGGAATATCACTCAGCCATGAAATCAATGTCATAAGGCTAGTAGCAGCATGATGAGTGGATTTAGGTAAGACGATTCTAAGTGAAATAAGTCACACAGAAAAGGACACTTCTCATAAGGTGTCACTTATAGAGGGAATGTAAAAACCGTTACACTTGAACTGAATTACAAAACAGAACAGAGTCACACATGCAGAAAACACACTATGGCTGCTTAACGGGAAAGGTGAGGTGGGGTGATACATAAAACAAGAGTTTCAAATTAGCTCAGATACCGTTCCATAAACCCAATATGTAATAGACAAGACCTACTCCTTGCTCAGAGAACTGGACTCAACACGCCCGATTCACTGCACAAGAATATATCTGACTAGTAATAATCTTAAAACCTATGTATTGATATCTCTCTGTTAGTGTGTCAAGTGGGTGTAAAGCGGCATAAACACAGCCGTGAAAAGCAGCTAAACCCCATTATAAAAATAAATTACTTTTAAAAACCCATGAAACAAAGACAGGGAAAGAGAGAGAAATTCTTACACAATTCGTTCAGGGGCTGTGATGCAACCTGGATTGACCATATCTGGACCCACAGCTGGATGAGACATAAGGGTGGACACTCTTGGGGCTGAGAGGTTAGGTGAGGTTGGGTGAGCAAACGCAGACCCTTTAAAGTAATACTGCGTGCTACCCATCGCATGGGTCCCAAATCTCCAGGTTCAAGGGCATCTTCCTATATCGAAAACATGCATGAGAAACCCAGAAGATGGTACACCGTGTGATGGGGAAAAGTTTCTAAAACGCACCTCATTTCTCATCTCCTTGTGCTCGGGTTCGCCATTCCAGCCACTTTACTAGCAATCTCCCTACTTGCAGCATCAGCACCTTTAACCTCCTGTTCCGTACAGGTTGCAATTTGTCCTGAGGATGAACGGGAAGACGGGGAACCAATGAGAGACTAGCTCTTGGTGTTGGGACAGGCACAGGTCACTCTATTTTCCCATCATGAAGAAGAATTAACCACAGGCTCAGCCTGCCCCCCGGAACCAGAACAGGGCCTGAAGCCATCCTGCGCTTTTGCGGCCAGCTCCCAAAAAAGCGACTGGTAAAATGGAGCTTCAGGGCACTGCAATTCACAAACCTGCAGAGTTATAAATGATAACTCTCGTCCACAAATATATGGAGGGAAGGCAAAGAAGAGGATTTGAAATCAAGGCAGAATTGCAGGAAACAGGTTTCAGGAGGTAGATTCGAATCGCCTTTAAAGCACATGAAAAGCGGCAAAACGTTGACAATGATGCCCTTGGCCAAAAAGGGCGTATGCGTTTTTTCCTGAATATATTCAGGAAAAAACGCATACGCCCTTTTTGGTCAACCAAGCAACCTGGAAAGGCAAATCAGCGCTACAAAGAAGTCTCGCTTCCCATCGGTCAAAAGGGCCATGCTGAAAAAAGTGTCAAAACCAGAAATGCAGGACAGGCCATGGAGAAATGGGAGCCTTGCTACACTGATGGGCGGGATGTAAATTGCCAACAGCCACTCTGGAGAAGTGTACGGTGTGTCCTGAAACATCTAAAAAACACAGCTTAGAGAGCATAGGGCACTTCCACGCATGGGGGGATAAAGTGGGAAAATTGAAAATCAGCAAGACACAAGCACCCCAAAGTTTAGGGCTGCTCTGTTGACAAGGACCTCCACTTCATTCCACCTTAAATATCCCAGGAAAGCGAAAAATGGATCAAAAAGTTGTGGTCCTTATGTACAATGGAATATCACTCAGCCATGAAATCAATGTCATAAGGCTAGTAGCAGCATGATGAGTGGATTTAGGTAAGACGATTCTAAGTGAAATAAGTCACACAGAAAAGGACACTTCTCATAAGGTGTCACTTATAGAGGGAATGTAAAAACCGTTACACTTGAACTGAATTACAAAACAGAACAGAGTCACACATGCAGAAAACACACTATGGCTGCTTAACGGGAAAGGTGAGGTGGGGTGATACATAAAACAAGAGCTTCAAATTAGCTCAGATACCGTTCCATAAACCCAATATGTAATAGACAAGACCTACTCCTTGCTCAGAGAACTGGACTCAACACGCCCGATTCACCGCACAAGAATATATCTGACTAGTAATAATCTTAAAACCTATGTATTGATATCTCTCTGTTAGTGTGTCAAGTGGGTGTAAAGCGGCATAAACACAGCCGTGAAAAGCAGCTAAACCCCATTATAAAAATAAATTACTTTTAAAAACCCATGAAACAAAGACAGGGAAAGAGAGAGAAATTCTTACACAATTCGTTCAGGGGCTGTGATGCAACCTGGATTGACCATATCTAGACCCACAGCTGGATGAGACATAAGGGTGGACACTCCTGGGGCTGAGAGGTTTGGTGAGGTTGGGTGAGCAAACGCAGATCCTTTAAAGTAATACTGCGTGCCTCCCATCGCATTGGTCCCAAATCTCCATGTTCAAGGGCATCTTCCTATATCGAAAACATGCATGAGAAACCCAGAAGATGGTACACCGTGTGATAGGGAAAGGTTTCTAAAACGCACCTCATTTCTCATCTCCTTGTGCTTGTGTTCGCCATTCCAGCCACTTTACTAGCAATCTCCCTACTTGGAGCATCAGCACCTTTAACCTCCTGTTCCGTACAGGTTGCAATTTGTCCTGAGGATGAACGGGAAGATGGGGAACCAATGAGAGACTAGCTCTTGGTGTTGGGACAGGCACAGGTCACTCTATTTTCCCATCACGAAGAAGAATTAACCACAGGCTCAGCCTGCCCCCCGGAACCAGAACAGGGCCTGAAGCCATCCGGCGCTTTTGCGGCCAGCTCCCAAAAAAGCGACTGGTAAAATGGAGCTTCAGGGCACTGCAATTCACAAACCTGCAGAGTTATAAATGATAACTCTCGTCCACAAATATATGGAGGGAAGGCAAAGAAGAGGATTTGAAATCAAGGCAGAATTGCAGGGAACAGATTTCAGGAGGTAGATTCGAATCGCCTTTAAAGCACATGAAAAGCGGCAAAACGTTGACAATGATGCCCTTGGCCAAAAAGGGCTTACGCGTTTTTTCCTGCATATATTCAAGAAAAAACGCGTACGCCCTTTTTGGCCAACCAAGCAACCTGGAAAGGCAAATCAGCGCTACAAAGAAGTCTCGCTTCCCATCGGTCAAAAGGGCCATGCTGAAAAAAGTGTCAAAACCAGAAATGCACGACAGGCCATGGAGAAATGGGAGCCTTGCTACACTGATGGGTGGGATGTAAATTGCCAACAGCCACTCTGGAGAAGTGTACGGTGTGTCCTGAAACATCTAAAAAACACAGCTTAGAGAGCATAGGGCACTTCCACGCATGGGGGGATAAAGTGGGAAAATTGAAAATCAGCAAGACACAAGCACCCCAAAGTTTAGGGCTGCTCTGTTGACAAGGACCTCCACTTCATTCCACCTTAAATATCCCAGGAAAGCGAAAAATGGATCAAAAAGTTGTGGTCCTTATGTACAATGGAATATCACTCAGCCATGAAATCAATGTCATAAGGCTAGTAGCAGCATGATGAGTGGATTTAGGTAAGACGATTCTAAGTGAAATAAGTCACACAGAAAAGGACACTTCTCATAAGGTGTCATTTATAGAGGGAATGTAAAAACCGTTACAGTTGAACTGAATTACAAAACAGAACAGAGTCACACATGCAGAAAACACACTATGGCTGCTTAACGGGAAAGGTGAGGTGGGGTGATACATAAAACAAGAGTTTCAAATTAGCTCAGATACCGTTCCATAAACCCAATATGTAATAGACAAGACCTACTCCTTGCTCAGAGAACTGGACTCAACACGCCCGATTCACCGCACAAGAATATATCTGACTAGTAATAATCTTAAAACCTATGTATTGATATCTCTCTGTTAGTGTGTCAAGTGGGTGTAAAGCGGCATAAACACAGCCGTGAAAAGCAGCTAAACCCCATTATAATAATAAATTACTTTTAAAAACCCATGAAACATAGACAGGGAAAGAGAGAGAAATTCTTACACAATTCGTTTAGGGGCTGTGATGCAACCTGGATTGACCATATCTAGACCCACAGCTGGATGAGACATAAGGGTGGACACTCTTGGGGCTGAGAGGTTTGGTGAGGTTGGGTGAGCAAACGCAGACCCTTTAAAGTAATACTGCGTGCTACCCATCGCATGGGTCCCAAATCTCCAGGTTCAAGGGCATCTTCCTACATCGAAAACATGCATGAGAAACCCAGAAGATGGTACACCGTGTGATGGGGAAAGGTTTCTAAAACGCACCTCATTTCTCATCTCCTTGTGCTCGGGTTCGCCATTCCAGCCACTTTACTAGCAATCTCCCTACTTGGAGCCTCAGCACCTTTAACCTCCTGTACCGAACAGGTTGCAATTTGTCCTGAGGATGAACGGGAAGACGGGGAACCAATGAGAGACTAGCTCTTGGTGTTGGGACAGGCACAGGTCACTCTATTTTCCCATCAGGAAGAAGAATTAACCACAGGCTCAGCCTGCCCCCCGGAACCAGAACAGGGCCTGAAGCCATCCTGCGCTTTTGCGGACAGCTCCCAAAAAAGCGAGTTGTAAAATGGAGCGTCAGGGCACTGCAATTCACAAACCTGCAGAGTTATAAATGATAACTCTCGTCCACAAATATATTGAGGGAAGGCAAAGAAGAGGATTTTAAATCGAGGCAGAATTGCAGGAAACAGATTTCAGGAGGTAGATTCGAATCGCCTTTAAAGCACATGAAAAGCGGCAAAACGTTGACAATGATGCCCTTGGCCAAAAAGGGCGTATGCGTTTTTTCCTGAATATATTCAGGAAAAAACGCATACGCCCTTTTTGGCCAACCAAGCAACCTGGAAAGGCAAATCAGCGCTACAAAGAAGTCTCGCTTCCCATCGGTCAAAAGGGCCATGCTGAAAAAAGTGTCAAAACCAGAAATGCAGGACAGGCCATGGAGAAATGGGAGCTTTGCTACACTGATGGGCGGGTTGTAAATTGCCAACAGCCACTCTGGAGAAGTGTACGGTGTGTCCTGAAACATCTAAAAAACACAGCTTAGAGAGCATAGGGCACTTCCACGCATGGTGGTATAAAGTGGGAAAATTGAAAATCAGCAAGACACAAGCACCCCAAAGTTTAGGGCTGCTCTGTTGACAAGGACCTCCACTTCATTCCACCTTAAATATCCCAGGAAAGCGAAAAATGGATCAAAAAGTTGTGGTCCTTATGTACAATGGAATATCACTCAGCCATGAAATCAATGTCATAAGGCTAGTAGCAGCATGATGAGTGGATTTAGGTACGACGATTCTAAGTGAAATAATTCACACAGAAATGGACACTTCTCATAAGGTGTCACTTATAGAGGGAATGTAAAAACCGTTACACTTGAACTGAATTACAAAACAGAACAGAGTCACACATGCAGAAAACACACTATGGCTGCTTAACGGGAAAGGTGAGGTGGGGTGATACATAAAACAAGAGTTTCAAATTAGCTCAGATAGCGTTCCATAAACCCAATATGTAATACACAAGACCTACTCCTTGCTCAGAGAAGTAGACTCAACACGCCCGATTCACCGCACAAGAATATATCTGACTAGTAATAATCTTAAAACCGATGTATTGATATCTCTCTGTTAGTGTGTCAAGTGGGTGTAAAGCGGCATCAACACAGCCGTGAAAAGCAGCTAAACCCCATTATAAAAATAAATTACTTTTAAAAACCCATGAAACAAAGACAGGGAAAGAGAGAGAAATTCTGACACAATTCGTTCAGGGGCTATGATGCAACCTTGATCGACCATATCTAGACCCACAGCTGGATGAGACATAAGGGTGGACACTCATGGGGCTGAGAGGTTTGGTGAGGTTGGGTGAGCAAACGCAGACACTTTAAAGTAATACTGCGTGCTACTCATCGCATGGGTCCCAAATCTCCAGGTTCAAGGGCATCTTCCTACATCGAAAACATGCATGAGAAACCCAGAAGATGGTACACTGTGTGATGGGAAAGGTTTCTAAAACGCACCTCATTTCTCATCTCCTTGTGCTAGGGTTCATCATTCCAGCCACTTTACTAGCAATCTCCCTACTTGGAGCATAAGCACCTTTAACCTCCTGTTCCGTACAGGTTGCAATTTGTCCTGAGGATGAACGGGAAGACGGGGAACCAATGAGAGACTAGGTCTTGGTATAGGGACAGACACAGGTCACTCTATTTTCCCAACAGGAAGAAGAATTAACCACAGGGTCAGCCTGCCCCCCAGAACCAGAACAGGGCCTGAAGCCATCCTGCGCTTTTGTGGCCAGCTCCCAAAAAAGCGAGTTGTAAAATGGAGCTTCAGGGCACTGCAATTCACAAACCTGCAGAGTTATAAATGATAACTCTCGTCCACAAATATATTGCGGGAAGGCAAAGAAGAGGATTTGAAATCAAGTCAGAATTGCAGGAAACAGATTTCATGAGGTAGATCCGAAACGCCTTTAAAGCACATGAAAAGCGGCAAAACTTTGAAAATGATGCCCTTATCCAAAAAGGGCGTATGCGTTTTTGCCTGAATATATTCAGGAAAAAACGCATACGCCCTTTTTGGCCAACCAAGCAACCAGGAAAGGCAAATCAGCGCTACAAAGAACTCTCGCTTCCCATCGTTGAAAAGGGCCATGCTGAGAAAAGTGTCAAAACCAGAAATGCAGGACAGGCCATGGAGAAATGGGAGCCTTGCTACGCTGATGGGCGGGATGTAAATTGCCAACAGCCACTCTGGAGAAGGGTACGGTGTGTCCTGAAACATCTAAAAAACACAGCTTAGAGAGCATAGGGCACTCCCACGCATGGGGGTATAAATTGGAAAAATTAAAAATCAATAAGACACAAGCACACCAAAGTTTAGGGCTGCTCTCTTGACAAGAACCTCCTCTTCATTACACCTTAATATCCCAGGAAATAGGAAAATGGATAACGATGTTGTGGTCCTTATGTACAATGAAATATCACTCAGCCATGAAATCAATGTCATAAGGCTATTAGCAGCATGATGAGTGGATTTAGGTTCGACGATTCTAAGTGAAATAAGTGACACAGAAAAAGACACTTATCATAAGATATCACTTATAGAGGGAATGTAAAAACCGCTACAATTGAACTGAATTACAAAACAGAATAGAGTCACACATTTAGAAAACACACTATGGCTGCTTAACGGGAAAGGTGAGGTGGGGTGATGCATAAAACAAGGGTTTCATGTTAGCTGAGATACCGATCCATAAACCCAATATGTAATAGACAAGACCTACTCCTTGCTCCGTGAAGTGGACGCAACACCCCCTATTCAACGAACAAGTGTATATCTGACTAGTAAAAATCTTAAAACCTATGTATTGATTTCTCTCTGTAAGTTAATCAATGGGTGTAAAGGGGCATAAACACAGCAGTGAAAATCAGGTAAACCCCATTATAAAAATAAATTACTTTAAAATCCCAAAAAACAAAGATAATGATAGAGGGAGAAATTTTTACATAATTCTTTCCGGGGCTGTGATGCAACCTGGTGTGACCATATCTAGACCCACAGCTGGATGAGAAATAAAGCTGGACACTCTTGGGGCTGAAGGTCTCTTTCCGTATTTACCAGATTGGGAACATATAAAGGCTGCCACCCTCTGGCCGTTACCTGCACAAGCAGCTTTAAAACCTGTGCTAATGGTCACTTCATATGAACAAGTACTTCAGGGCTGTAAATGAAACGTGCCCTCAAAATGTCTTGAGGGATTTAATGGCCAAAAATTTTCATAATGTGACACTTACTTTAAGAAAACACTTTGAAGAACTAAGCTGTAATCACAGTTTGATAAATAAAAAGGGCATGCTTTAAAGCTCAATTTCAACAGAATATGGGACACATGCAAATTCAACCACAGATAGGTATCAGCTCACACCTGTTAGAATAACCATCAGCAAGAAAACTACAAATAATAAATATTGAAGGTGTTTTGGAGAAATGCATACCCTCAATTTTAAGTGGGACGTATCCTGGAAAGAGCCACTAATGAGAACTGAATGGAGGTGCCTTTAAAACATACACACTGAGCTACCATATGATACAGCAAGCCCACTCCTTGGCCTATAACATAAGAAGATATAACTGGAAAGACACAGGCAAGCAAATGTGCATTGCAGCAGTATTGCAATAGCCAAGACATGGAGGCAACCAGAAAGTCCATCAAGAGGTGCGTGGCCAAAGAAGAACTGGTACACGTACAGATGGAATATTAGCCAGGGAAAAAAATGAAACAATGCCATTTGCAGCACCATGTATGATTCTTGAGGTAATCAGGCAAATTGTACTAAGTCAGAAAGCAAAAGACACATATCCTATAATATCACTTATAGGTCTTAGCTAAAAATTGATACCAATGAAGATATTTCCATAGAGAAATGCAATCACAGATTCATTAAACAAACTTATGGTTCACCAAATGGAAAGGTGTGAGGATTGGATACATTAGGATATTGGGGTTAAGATAGATATAGAAACACATGTGAAATATGTAATCACCAAAGACCTACGTAATACCAAGACAAGACTACTCAACATCGTGTCATAACCTACATGGGAAAATGATCCAAAGAAGAATAGATATATGTATATGTTTAAAAGAACCACATCTTGCACACCTAGAAGAAACAAAACATTTTAATTAAATTTGCTCTGACAAAAAATAAAAATTAAATTAAAAAAAGAACAAGAAGTAATGAGACATAAACTTAAGGGGCTATTTGCTGGCACATTGCATTCTAATTTACAACCAGAACATGACTTCCATTAAGGCTCTGTCATCACTAATAAAGCAGCTTTATAAGCAATGTTGAAGGTAGCTTAAAAGAAGTCTCACTAATTATTGATAGTAACAAGGAAACAAAGAAAAGTAAAAATCTCACTGCAAAAAGTATACATAGGGTAAGGATAGTAGATCAAACACTTATTAAACTTCTGTAAAGAATAAAAGAAAACAGTCATATTTTTTTTAAAAAGAGAGGGCCCAAATAAATCTGAAATGAAAGAGATGATGTTACAACAGACACCACAGAAATACAAAGTATCCTAAGATACACACAGGGTAACTCAGGGCTCAGACTGGACAGAGCCCACTCTCCAGTCCCCTGTACATGACTTACAGGAGCCTCAGGAACTGAGGAGGGGGTCCCTGAAGAGAGGCTCAAGATAGAATATGGTAGGCATTAACATGACTGCATTCATCTTAAACATGCCTGAACTACATTCACACGAGATGATTTTGTCCTGTATGTACATCGGCACCTCTAGTTGAAACTGCAGATCTTTGGCTTCAACACCTCTACTGACAACATTAGCATCACCTGCTGTGGACGGTCTCCTACAGGATTTCTAGAATCAGAAAACATCGAAGCTTCACAGGACCCAGAATCTGTGCGAGTCCACACAGAGTCTCAGAGTCTCAACTCCACTCAGATACTCCACTCTTGGAGGGCACACACAAAGTAGTGTGCACATCAGGACCCAGGGGAAGGAGCAGTGACCCTGTAGGAGAATGACCAGAACTACCTGCTACTTTTAGAGGGTCTCCTGCAGAGGCAGGTGGTGGCTGTGGCTGTGGCTCACCGTGAGGACAACGACACTGGCAGCAGAAGTTCTGGGAAATACTCCTTGGTGTGTTCCCTCCCAGAGTCCGCCATTAGCCCCACCAAGAGCAAGGTAGGCTCCAGGGCTGGGTCGCCTCAGGCCAAACAACCAACAGGGAGGGAACCCAGCCCCATGCATCAGCAGACAAGCGGATTAAACTTTTTATTAAAGTTTTATTTAATCCGTAGACAAGCGGATTAAAGCTCTGCCCACCAAAGCAACACACAGCTCTACCCACCACCAGTCCCTCCCATCAGGAAGCTTGCACTAGCCTCTAAGATATACTCATCCACTGGAGAGCAGACAGCAGAAGCAAGAAGAACTACAATTCTGCAGCCTGTGGAAGGAAAACCACATTCACAGAAAGATAGACAAAATGAAAAGGCAGAGGACTTTATACCAGATCAAGGAACAAGATAAAACCCCAGAAAAAAAACGAAATGAGGTGGAGATAGGGAACCTTCCAGAAAAAGAATTCAGAATAATGATAGTGAAGTTGAGCCAAGACCTTGGAAAAAAAAAGGAGGCAAAGATCGAGAAGATGCAAGAAATGTTTAACAAGGACCTAGAAGAATTAAAGAACAAACAAACAGAGGTGAACAATGTAATAACTGAAATGAAAAATACACTAGAAGGAATCAGTAGCAGAATAACTGTGGCAGAAGAACGGATAAGTGACCTGGAAGACAGAGAGGTGGAAATCACTGCCATGGAACAGAATAAAGAAAAAGAATGAAAATAAACGAAGACACCCCAAGAGTCCTCTGGGACAACATTAAATGCAACAACATTCGCATTATAGGGGTCCCAGAAGGAGAAGAGAGAGAGAAAGGACCCGAGAATATATTTGAAGAGATTATGGTCAAAAACTTCCCTAGCATGGGAAAAGAAATAGCCACCCAAGTCCAGAAGCACAGAGTGTCCCAGGCAGGATAAACCAAAGGAGAAAAATGACAAGACACATAGTAATCAAATTGACAAAAATTAACGACAAAGAAAAATGATTGAAAGCAGCAAGGGAAAAATGACCAATAACATACAAGGGAACTCCCATAAGGATAACAACTGATTTCTCAGCAGAAAATCTACAAGCCAGAAGGAAGTGGCATGATAAATTTAAAGTGATGAAAGGGAAGAACCTACAACCAAGAGTACTCCACCCTGCAAAGAGCTCATTCAGATTTGATGGAGAAATCAAAAGCCTTACAGACAAGCAAAAGCTAAGAGAATTCAGCACCATGAAACCAGCTCTACACCAAATGCTAAAGGAACTTCTCTAAGTGGGAAACACAAGAGAAGAAAAGGACCCACCAAGACAAACCCATAACAATTAAGAAAATAGTAGTAGGAACATACATATCGATAATTACCTTAAACGTGAATGCACTAAATGTTCCAACCAAAAGACACAGGCTCGCTGAATGGATACAAAAACAAGACCCATATATATGCTGTCTACAAGAGATCCATTTCAGACCTAGGGACACATAGAGACTCAAAGTGAGGCGATGGAAAAATATACTCTATGCAAATGAAAATCAAAAGAAAGCTGGAGTAGCAATACTCATATCAGATAAAATAGACTTTAAAATAAAGAATGTTACAAGAGACAAGGAAAGACACTACATAATGGTCAAGGGATCAATCCAAGAAGAAGATATAACAATTATAAATATATATGCACCCAAAATAGGAGCACCTCAATGTATAAGGCAACTGCTAACAGCTATAAAAGAGGAAATCGACAGTAACACAATAATAGCGGGGGACTTTAACAGCTCACTTACACCAGTGGAGATCAGCCAGACAGAAAATTAATAAGGAAACACAAGCTTTAAATGACACAATAGACCAGATAGAGTTAATTGATATTTATAGGACATTCCATCCAAAAACAGCAGATTACACGTTCTTCTCAACTGCACACGGAACATTCTCCAGGATAGATCACATCTTGGGTCACAGATAAAGCCTCAGTAAATTTAAGAAAACTGAAATCATATCAAGCAGCTGTTCCGACCACAATGCTATGAGATTAGAAATCAATTACACGGAAAAAAAGTAAAAAACACAAACACATGGAGGCTAAACAATACGTTACTAAATAACCAAGAGATCACTGAAGAAATCAAAGAGGAAATCAAAAACTACCTAGAGACAAACGACAACAAAAACACGATGATCCAAAACCTATGGGATGCAGCAAAAGGAGTTCTAAGAGGGAAGTTTATAGCAATACAAGCCTACCTCAAGAAACAAGAAAAATATCAAATAAACAATCGAACCTTACACCTAGAGGAACTAGAGAAAGAAGAACAAAACCCAAAGTTAGTAGAAGGAAAGAAATCATAAACATCAGAGCAGAAATAAAGGAAATAGAAACAAAGAAAACGAAAGCAAAGATCAATAAAACTAAAAGCTGGTTCTTTGAGAAGATAAGCAAAAATGATCAACCTTTAGCCAGACTTAAGAAAAAGAGGGAGAGGACGCAAATCAACAAAATTAGAAGTGAAAAAGCAGAAGTTACAACAGACACAACAGGAATACAAAGCATCCTAAGAGACTACTACAAGCAACTCTAGGCCAATAAAATGGACAATCTGGAAGAAATGGACAAATTCTTAGAAAGGGATAACCTTCTAAGACTGAACCAGGAAGAAATAGAAAATATGAACAAACCTATCACAAGCAATGAAATTGAAACTGTGATTAAAAATCTTCCAATAAACCAAAGTCCAGAACCAGATGGCATCACAGGTGAATTCTATCAAACATTTAGAGAAGAGCTAACACCCAACCTTCTCAAATTCTTCAAAACAATTGCAGGGGAAGGAACACTCCCAAACTCATTCTATGAGACCACCATCACCCTGATACCAAAATCAGACAGAGATACTACAAGGAAAGAAAATTATAGACCAATATCACTGATGAATATAGATGTAAAAATCCTCAACAAAATACTAGCAAACAGAATCGAACAACACATTAAAAGGATCATACACCATGATCAAGTGGGGTTTATCCCAGGGATGCAAGGATTCTTCAATATACACAAATCAATGTGATACACCATATTAACAAATTGTAGAATAAAACCATATGATCATCTCAATAGATGAAGGAAAAGATTTTGAGAAAATTCAACACTCATTTACGATAAAAACTCTGCAGAGTGTGGGCATAGAGGGAAACTACCTCAACATAATAAAGGCCATATATGACAAACCCACAGCAAACAGCATTCTCAATGGTGAAAAACTGAAAGTGTTTCCTCTAAGATCAGGAACAAGACGAGGATGTCCACTCTCACCACTGCTATTCAACATAGTTTTGGAAGTCCTAGCCATGGCAATCAGAGAAGAAAAAGAAATAAAAGGAATACAAAAAGGAAAAGAAGAAGTAAAATTGTCACTGTTTGCAGATGACATGATATCATAGATAGAGAATCCTAAAGATGCCACCAGAAAACCACTGGAGCTAATCAATGAATTTGGTAAAGTTGCAGGATACAAAATTAATGCACAGAAATTGCTTGCATTCCTCTACACTAACAATGAAAGATCAGAAAGAGAAATTAAGGAAACAATCCCATTACCACTGCAACAATAAGAATAAAATACCTAGGAATAAACCTACCTAAGGAAGTAAAAGACCTGTACTCAGAAAACTAAAAGACACTGAAGAAAGAAATCAAAGATGATATAACAGATGGAGACATATACCATGTTCTCGGATTAGAAGAATCAATATTGTGAAAATGACTATACTACCCAAAGCAATCTACAGATTCAATGCAATCCCGATCAAAATACCTTTGGCATTTTCTACAGAACAAGAAAAAAAAAATCTTAAAATTTGTAGGGAGACACAAAAGAACCTGGATAGCCAAAGCAGTCTTGAGGGGGGAAAAAAAGAGCTGGAGGAATCAGACTTCCAGACTTCAGACTATATTACAAAGCTAGAGTCATCAAGATAATATGGTACTGACACAAAAACAGAAATATAGGTCAATAGAAAAGGATAGAAAGCACAGAGATAAACCCACGTACCTATGGTTCACTAAAGACAAAGGAGGCAAGGGTATACAATGGAGAAAAGACAGTGTCTTCAGCAAGTGGTGCTGGGAAAACTGGACAGTTACATGTAAAAGAATGAAATTAGTACACTCCCTAACACCATACACAAAAATAAACTCAAAATGGATTAGAGACCTAAATATAAGACCAGCCACTATAAAACTCTTAGAGGAAAACATAAGCAGAACAGTCTATGACATAAATCACAGCAAGATCCTTTTTGACCCACCTCCTAGAGAAATGGAAATAAAAACAAAAATTAAAAAATGGGACCGAATGAAACATAAATTCTTTTGCACAGCAAAGGAAAACATTAGCAAGATGAAAAGACAACCATCAGAATGGGAGAAAATATTTTCAAATGAAGCAAATGGCAAAGGATTAATCTCCAAAAAGCAGCTCATGTAGCTCAATATCACAAAACCAAACAACCCAATCCAAAAATGGGCAGAAGACCTAAATAGACATTTCTCCAAAGAAGATATACAGGTTGCCAACAAACACATGAAAGGATGCTGAATATCACTAATCATTAGAGAAATGCAAATCAAAACTACAGTGAGGTATCACCTCACACCAGTCAGAATGGCCATCATCAAAAAATCTACCAACAGGGGCTTCCCTGGTGGCGCAGTGGTTGAGAATCTGCCTGCCAATGCAGGGGGCACGGGTTCGAGCCCTGGTCTGGGAAGATCCCACATGCCGCGGAGCAACTAGGCCTGTGAGCCACAACTACTGAGCCTGCGCGTCTGGAGCCTGTGCTCCGCAACAAGAGAGGCCGCGATAATGAGAGGCCCGCGCACCGCGATGAAGAGTGGCCCCCGCTTGCCGCAACTAGAGAAGGCCCTTGCAGAGAAACGAAGACCCAACACAGCCAAAAATAAAACAAATAAATAAATTAATTTAAAAAAAAAAAAAACAGAAATAATATAAAAAAAAAAAATCTACCAACAATAAATGCTGGAGAGGCATTTATTGGAGAAAAGGGAACCCTCTTGCACTGTTGGTGGGAATGTAAATTGATATAGCCACTAGGGAGAACGGTATGGGGGTTCCTTAAAAACTAAAAATAGAACTACCATACAACCCAGCAAACCCACTCCTGGATATTTACCCTGAGAAAACCATAATTCAAAAAGAGTTATGTACCACAATGTTCACTGTAGCTCTATTTACAATAGCCAGGACATGGAAGCAACCTAAGTGTCCATCAACAGATAAATGGATAAAGAAGATGTGGCACATATATATACAATGGAACATTATTCAGCCATAAAAAGAAACGAAATTGAGTTATTTTTAGTGAGGTGGATGGATCTAGAGTCTGTCCTACAGAGTGAAGTAAGTCAGAAAGAGAAAAACAAATACCGTATGCTAACACATATATATGGAATCTTAAAAAAAAAGTTTATGAAGAACCTAGGGGCAGGAAAGGATTAAGGACACAGACGTAGAGAAAGGACTTGAGGACATGGGGAGAGGGAAGGGTAAGCTGGGACAAAGTGAGAGTGGTATGGACATATATACACTACCAAATGTAAAATTGATAGCTACTGGGAAGCAACCACATAGCACAGGGAGATCAGCTCTTTGCTTTGTGACCACCTAAAAGGGTGGGATAAGGGAGTGAGAGGGAGGTGCAAGAGGGAGGGGATATGGTGTTATATGTATACGCACAGCTGATTCACTTTTTTATACAGCAGAAACTAACACACAATTGTAAAGCAATTATACTCCAATAAAGATGTAAAAGAAAAAAAAAAGCCCAGAGATAAACCTACACACCTATGGCCCACTAATCTATGACAAAGGAGGCAAGGGTATAAAAAGGAGAAAAGAAAGTCTCTTCAATAAGTGGTGCTGGGAAAAATGGACAGCTACATGTAAAAGAATGAAATTAGAACACTCCCTAACACCATACACAAAAAATAAACTCAAAATGGATTAGAGACCGAAATGTAAGACCGGACACTATAAAACTCTTAGAGGAAAACATAGGAAGAATACTCTTTGACATAAATCACAGCAAGATCTTTTTTGATCCACCTCCTAGAGTAATGGAATTAAAAAAAAATAAACATATGGGAGCAAATGAAACCTAAAAGCTTTTGCAAAGCAAAGGAAACTACAAACAAGACGAAATGACAACCCTCACAATGGGAGAAAATATTTGCAAACGAATCATTGGACAAAGGAGTAATCTCCAATGTATATAAACAGCTCATGCAGCTCAACAGTAAAAAAACAAACAACCCAATCCAAAAATGGGCAGATGACGTAAATAGACATTTGTCCCAAGAAGACATACAGATGACCAAGAAGCACATGAAAAGCTGCTCAACATCACTAATTATTAGAGAAATATAAACCAAAACTACAATGAGGTATCACCTCACACGAGTTAGAATGGGCATCATCAGAAAATCTACAAGCAACAAATGCTGGAGAGGGTGTGGAGAAAAGGGAACCCTCTTACACTATTTGTGGGAATGTAAATTGATACAGTCACTATGGAGAACAGCATGGAGGTTCCTTAAAATACTAAAAATAGAATTACCATATGACCCAGCAATCCCACTACTGGCCATATACCCAGAGAAATCCATAATTCAAAAAGACATATTCACCACAATATTCATTGCAGCACTATTTACAATAGCCAGGTCATGGAAGCAACCTAAATGCCCATAGACAGACGAACAGAAAAGATGTGCTACATATATAAAATGGAATATTACTCAGCCATAAAAAGGAATGAAATTGGGTCATTTGTAGAGACGTGGATAGATCTAGAGACTGGCATACAGAGTGAAGTAAGTCAGAAAGAGAAAAACAAATATCGTATATTAACACATACATGTGGAACCTAGAAAAATGGTAAAGATGAACCGGTTTGCAAGGCAGAAATAGAGACACAGATGTAGAGAACAAATGTATGGACACCAAGGGGGGAAAGTGGCAGGGTGGTGGTGGTGGGATGAATTGCGAGCCTGGGATTGACATATATACACTTATATGTATAAAATAGGTAACCAATAAGAGCCTGCTGTATAAAAAAATGAATAAAATAAATTCAAAAATTAAAAAATAAATAATACTTAAAAAAATAAAGCAGAAAAAAAAGTTCTGTCCTTCCCATAGACGTATTTATATGAATGAATTATTTCCATGCTTATATCCATAAATACAAAAAGAGGAATAAAACTTACCTTGAACCAAAAAAGAAAAAAAAAAAAACAGAACCCACTGGTCATACAGAGGAAAACACTATCAGGGCACTTGCTCCAGTGGTAAACAATTCTGAAGTTGGTCACAGGTGGGAATCATCTCCCATGCAGCCAGCAGCCCCCACACGAGGAGCGTCCTCATTGCAAAGCTGGGGGACCGTGAGGAGGCGTCTCTGAGTAAACGTGAGCTGAGCCCCAGGCCAGCTGCTGCTGAACTTTTCCCACCCTTCCCAGGTAAAACACCTGAATGTGTGCAAAGACTTTAAAAACTAGAGGAAGGGGCTTGGAGTCACACCAGCGACAGCACGCAGGCCGACTTGGTGCCTGCAGGCCAGCCAGGATGGTCCTGGCCCCGGGCGCTCGTCTGGAAGCTTTCCATTTCCCTGCCTGAGGTACCCCTCCTGTCCCGGCCCCCACTGCTTTTGTCCTTCCTCACCTCTGCCCGGGGAGAAATTCCAGCAGCAAGTATGGGTGACACATCCTCTTCTTTAGCAGGTGGCAGCCCGGCAACTCCTGCAGAAAGTCCAGCAGAGCCCCAGTCACACCGGGCCACTCATAGAGCCGTGGGCCCTACTCCCTCCCACCAGCCCAACCCCGAGACTGCTGACGGGGCAGAGAATATGGCGTCAGGCACAGCTGCAGAGGCTTTTGCTGCCTGGAGGGGTGTTTATATTGACCTCAACCCAGGCACACCTGGGAAGGGCTGGCCGGCCGGGTCAGGCTGCCCAGGTCAGCCAATCCTCGCCCCTCAGGGGCTCAGAGTTGCAGAAAATGGGTCTTGCTGCACCGGCCAGATCCAAGGAACAGGTGTAGGGTCCCGAGAGTCAGGATAGATAAGGGGCGGCAGCCCTGGCTTGTTTTCTAATCATTTTATCTGGTCCATGAGTGGGAGACAACTTCAAGAAGAACCTCTGCTAATGAGAGGAACTCAGGAGTCAGGGAGAGGAGGGGTGGTGGGTGGAGACAGAGGCCTGGTGCCCCGGCTGCAGTGGAAGCCCCTGGAAGACCAGGCAGAGGGAGGCTGCACAGAGTGAAGCCTAGGGTCACAGACCTGTTGGAGCTGCTGTTTGTTAGTTCAAGCTCTGCTCTGAGGTGCTCTGTGTCAGCTCTGAGTGACAGGTGTGCTGGGGGTGCTCTGCAATGAGGGCTATGTGCACGGATCCTGTGTGCCCAGCCCTGCCGGGGTACCTGTCCACGGGAGCTCCATATCCAGGGAGGGGCCTGCCAACGAGAGCCCCGTGGGCTGTTGCGTACCTGCCCAGGTGAGCTCCATATCCTGGAAGGGGCATGACCATGAGGGCCCCATGGGCTGCTGGGTACCTGCCCAGGTGAGCTCCATATCCTGGGAGCGGCCTAACCACCAGAGCCCCATGGGCTGCTGGGGACCTGCCCAGGTGAGCTCCATATCCTGGGAGGGGCCTGACCACAAGAGCCCCGTGGGCTGCTGGGGACCTGGTAGAGGACGCCAGGACAGTCAGTGAAGCCACAGAGGATATACATCTAGTAGTTCCTAATTCCTACACCCTGCTGGTCATTCTACCATCCACCAGGACATGGCATTCTGTATTAGACTTTAATGATGCCTTCTTCTGTATTCCTTTAGTCCCAGAGTCACAAGAAATTTTGGCTGTGAGTGGCAGGACTCAACATACAACAAAAACAATACTGCTGGGCCGTCCTGCCCCAGGGGTTCAAAAATTTCCACACCATCTTTGGGGAAACGTTAGCTAAAGACCTAAAAGATCTACCTCTGGAGAAGGGAACCCTCCTTCAATATGCAGATGACATTCTGATCACCAGCCCGACTAAGGAGGCCTCTGAACTACCTAGCCAATAAAAGATAGAAGGTGTCCAAGGAAAAGGCTCAAATATCACAAACTAAGGTGGCCTTCCTGGGCTTCATTCGCACAGAAGGTCGGAGAAGCCCACCCCAGGAAAGGGAAGAAGCCATTTGCAGCCTCAGCCTTCCTGAAACTAGAAGACAGCTTAGGGGTTCCTGGGGAGACCGGGGTTTGCTGCATCTGGATCCCTAACTACAGTCTAATAGCTGGGCCTCTATATGAAACACTGAAAGGAAAAGATGATGATCCTTTTGAATAGAATCCAGAAGCGGCCTTTCAAGATTGGAAAGAGCAGTCAATTCAGACCCTGGCCCTGGACCTCCCTAAGTTAGCTAAACCCTTTGACCTTTACATTCCTGGTCCAAGGCGAATCGCCCTTGGAGTATTAGTGCAAAAACTGGGACCACTTGAAATGGAACAATGCAAGAATGCCCTCCAGGCATTGGCCAGCCACCCCATCCGACCAGGATACTGGGGGTATCTAAAAACCTGGAAATCAGCAGCCCGCAAGGCCAGCTCCCTCCTAAGGGAAAAGGACGCCACTTGGTGATCCTAACCACCCACCATGCCCTGAAGTTGCAGGGATTGCTCCGTGGGCACAATGACCTCGAGTGAGGAGGCCCTCCAACACCAACCTCCAGAGAGACAACCTGGGGCAATGGGCCCCCATGACGACTCGTGTGACCATCACTTGACCTGGAGCTTCTCTCAGAAAACAACAAGAGTGTGCCCCAAAAGAGCAGACTATTGCTTACAGGACTTACTGCACCCAGAGCGGAGCTAATAAACTTGGCAGGGGAACCGTAAATAACGCTGCCACCATAGAAAAACCTACAGACACCGTGGTGACGGGGGCCAATGAGACCGGCTGTACTCCTGGCTACTTCAAAAGGCCGTTGACTGAGTGGCCGTCATGGTCCTGGATCACCACCGGCCCTGGACTGTCTGGGAGTTGAGCAAGCAGGGCTCTGACACCTGGTGCTGTTTGTACGTTAATTCAGTGGCCTAACTGAAGAAAGTGCAGACTACTGGTCAGAGCATCTAGGCTGGCAGAAACCGTCAGCCTAAGGGGGCCGAACCAATGTGGAGCAGGGTAAAACCGCCCACCCCCCCAGCGTCTCTGCACATCTCTTTCTTGGACCCTTAAAGGTCATTAGAATCTATAAAACTTCCAATGCTGGTGCTCAGGCAGACGAGCAGTGAGGGAGGAGGCCTGCGGACAATCAACCTCACCTGGAGGCTGCTGGGGAGAAGTCCTGCCCCTCCCCCCGGGTATGAGGACACCCAACTCAGCATGAAGCATTTACAGAAGACGTGTCTGCACCCTCAGCGCCCCAAGAATGAGGAATGGGACAAAAGGCAGAGGAGGGCTTTGTCACTGGCAAAGCCCATTAAAAATTCCTGGGAGATAAAAATAGAATCTGGGCAATAAAATAAAGTCTAACCATTTTTTCCTTTGTGCTTTGTCTAATTTCACTTGCTCCTAGGTTTCCACAGGCAGAGGTCCCACACCCGACACTTCAGACCCGATTTCCTAGTGCAAAATGGCTGGGCCGACACCTCAGCTCGTGGGGCCCTGTGCAGACTCTGCGACATAGAGCCTGAGCTCCAGCCAACCCGGCCCTCGAGAGCTCCGCCCCCTCCCTCCCGCTGATGCTGACAGGATCCCTACACAGCAGCCCGGCCCACAACCCGCAGGGGAGCACACACTCTCACCTCTCCATTCTCTGATCAAAATATAAAGTTTTCCTTTGCTTCTGAACCAAAGTCAGTCTCGATCTGTTGGTTCCAATGACACTGGGCAGGGAGACCCTTGTTGGGGCCCACTCTGCAGGATCAGTAACAGAATTTGAGAACATTGTAACTTCAATGAACAGATGGGTGAGCCAAACTGTAATTAACATAGAGCAGTGTATAAGGCTCGTGTAAAATAAGATGTTTCTAACACTTCCATTTGATATTTCCATCACTTTATTATAAGCAAGTTCAGTGGAGGGGTTTGTCTTATTTGTCAGGTCAACAGTAGAGAAATGCAGTGATTTCTTTCCAAGGATGTACATCTAATAATCTTGGTTGAAGTTTCAACCTTGTTTCGAATGATTTTCCATTGAAAATGATACCTCTCTTTCAGCTCCTAGATTTCTGAGAAGTATAAAATCTTATATTTTTTATTACCAAAGGGGAAAGGTGGGAGGAGGGATAAATTAACAGTTTCAGATTAACATATACGCACTGCTATGTATAAAATATATCATCAACAAGGAACTACTGTATAGCACAGGGAACTATACTCAATATTTTGTAATGACCCCTAAGGGGAAATAATCTGAAAAACAAAAGATATCTATATCGACATCATCTATCAACTACAGAAAAAATGGAAACTAAAGGAGGCCAATGGTGAGCGTTTCTGAACCTGAAAACTTCAATCATCTAAAGTTCGGACTCTGCCTACGGCCCAAGTCCCTTAATGAACACACATGTACCAGTAGCTTAAAAATTCCCCAGATTGGATTTCGGGAAGACACTGATTTGGAAAAATCCCTTGTGCTCTCCTTACATACACGGGACCTTTCCTACAGCTAAAACATGCCTGTGACACCCAGAAGATGGAACACGGTTGGATCAGGAAGATTTTGGAAAAGGCACCAAAACTCCTAATTTCCTGTTTGTTGGGTTCACGCCTCCAGCCTTTTTCCTTAAAATCTCCCCACTTGAGGATGTCAGCACCTTCAACATCCAGTTGCACAGAAATTGGAATTTGTCCAAAGGAAGAAGGGGAAGGAGGAGAAACAAGGAGAGCCAAGCCCTAGATGTTCGGAGAGGCACATGTCACTCTACTTTCCAGTCAGGAAGAAGAATTAAGCAAAGGCTTAGCCTGCCACCGGGAACCAGAATAGGGCCAGAAGCAAACCAGCGGTTCTGCGGAAAGCTCCCAAAAAAGCGAGTTGAAAAATGGAGCTCAGGGGCACTGCAATTCACAAACCTGCAGAGTTATAAATGATAACTCTCGTCCACAAATATATTGAGGGAAGGCAACGAAGAGGATTTGAAATCAAGTCAGAATTGCAGGAAACAGATTTCAGGAGTTAGATTCGAATCGCCCCTAAAGCACATGAAAAGCAGCAAAACGTCGACAATGATGCACTTGGACAAAAAGAGCATATGCGTTTTTTTCTGAATGAATTCAGGAAAAAACCCATAGGCCCTTTTTGGCAAACCAAGCAAGCCGGAAATGCAATTCAGCACTACAAAGAAGTCTGACTTCCCTTCGGTCAAAATGGCCTTCCTAAAAAAGTGTAAAACAAGAAATGCAGGAGAGGACAGGGAGGAAAGGGAACCTTGTTACACTGATGGGTGGGATGTAAATTGCCAATGACGACTCTGGAGAAGGGTATGGTGTTTCCTAAAACATCTAAAAAACACAGCTAGAGAGAAAGGGGCACATCCACTCATGGGCGTATAAATTGGGAAAACTAAAAATCAGCAAGACACAGGCACCCCAAACTTTAGGGCTGCTCTATTGACAAAAACCTCCACTTAATTCCACCATAAATATCCCAGGAAAGATAAAAATGGATAAAGAAGTTGTGGTCCATATGTAAAATGTAATATCACTCGGGCGTGAAATCAATATCATAAGGCTAGTAGCAGCATGATGCGTGGATTTAGGTACGACGATTCTAAGTGAAATAAGTCACACAGAAAAAGACACTTATCATAAGATATCACTAACAGAGAGAATGTAAAAAGCGATACACTTGAACGGAATTACAAAACAGAACAGAGTCACACAATTAGAAAACACACTATGGTTGCTTAACGGGAAAGGTGAGGTGGGGTGATGCATAAAACAAGGATTTCAAATTAGCTCAGATAACGTTCCATAAACCTAATATGTTATATACAAGACCTACTCCTTGCTCAGAGAACTGGACTCAACACACCCTATTCACCGCAAAAGAATATATCTGACTAGTAAGAATCTTAAAACCTATGTATTGATATATCTATGGAAGTGAGTCAAGTGGGTGTAAAGCGGCATAAACACAGCAGTGAAAAGCAGCTAAACCCCATTATAAAAATAAATTACTTTTAAAAACCCGTGAAACAGAGACATTGAAAGAAAGAAATTCTTAAAAAATTAGTTCGGGGGCTGTGATGCAACCTGGATTGACCATATCTAGACACACAGCTGGATGAGAAATAAGGGTGGACAGTCTTCGGGCTGAGAGGTTTGGTGAGGCTGGGGGAGCAAACGCAGACCCTAACACGTACCCTAATCCTAATCCGTACACTAAACCGAGCCCTAACACTAACACTAACCCTAACCCTAACCCTAACCCATACTCTACACCGTACCCGAAGCCTTCCCCGAACCCATACCCTAAGCCGTACCCTAAGCCTAACCCTAAGCCTAACCCTAACCCTAGGCTACCCTTGACTGCTTCTGCCTCCAATAGATTTCCTAAGCACTAGTGTTTTAAGGAACAGCTTAAAAAGAGAATCCTAAAGTGATTTCTTTATAATGGGAGTGTTCCTTATCTTATCCTAGTGTCTAAACTCTTCTCCATGGCTGGACCCCCAAATAATATTCCTTTACGTGCTAAGGGGTATCTAGAGAGTGGGATAGGTTTAATAACTACCCTAACCCTAATGCGTACCCTAACCCTAACCCCTACCCTAACCCTAACACGTACCCTAATCCTAAACAATAGCCTAAACCGAGCCCTAACCCTAACACTAACCCTAAACCTAACCCTAACCCACACCCTACGCCATACCCGAAGCCCTCCCCGAACCCGTACCCTAAGCCGTACCCTAAGCCTAACCATAACCCTAGGCTACCCTTGACTGCTTCTGCCTCCAGTAGATTTCGTAAGCACTAGTGTTTTAAGGAACAGCTTAAAAAGAGAATCCTAATGTGATTTCTTTATAATGTGTGTGTTCCTTATATTATCTTAGTGTCTAAACTCTTCTCCATGGGTGGACCCCCAAATAATATTCCTTTACCTGCTAAGGTGTATCTAGAGAGTGGGATAAGTTTAATAACTACACTAACTCTAATGCGTACCCTAACCCTAACCCCTACCCTAACCCTAACACGTACCCTAATCCTAACCTGTACCGTAAACCGAGCCCTAACCCTAACACTAACCCTAACACTAACCCTAACCCATACCCTACGCCGTACCCGAACCCCTCTCCGAACCCGTAACTTAAGCCGTACTCTAAGCCTAACCCTAAGCCTAACCCTAACCCTAGGCAACCCTAGACTCCTTCTGCCTCCAATAGATTTCCTAAGCACTAGTGTTTTAAGGAACAGCTTAAAAAGAGAATCCTAATGTGATTTCTTTATAATGGGTATGTTCCTTATCTTATCCTAGTGTCTAAACATTTCTCCATGGCTGGACCCCCAAATCATATTCCTTTACGTGCTGAGGGGTATCTAGAGAGTGGGATAGGTTTAATCACTACCCTAACCCTTACACGTACCCTAACCCTAACCCCTACCCTAACCCTAACACGTACCCTAATCCTAAACAGTACCCTAAACCGAGCCCTAACCCTAACAGTAACCCTAACCCTAACCCTAAACCATACCCTACGCCGTACCCGAAGCCCTCCCCGAACCCGTACCCTAAGCCGTACCCTAAGCCGTACCCTAAGCCTAACCCTAACCCTAGGCTACCCTTGACTGCTTCTGCCTCCAATAGATTTCCTAAGCACTAGTGTTTTAAGGAACAACTTAAAAAGAGAATCCTAATGTGATTTCTTTATAATGGGTGTGTTCCTTATCTTATCCTAGTGTCTAAACTCTTTTCCATTGCTGGAACCCCAAATAATATTCCTTTACGTGCTAAGGTGTATCTAGAGAGTGGGATAGGTTTAATAACTACCTTAACTCTAACGCGTACCCTAGCCATAACCAATACCCTAACCCTAACACGTACTGTAAACCGAGACCTAACCCTAACACTAACCCTAACCCTAAGCCTAACCCATACCCTACGCCGTACCCGAACCCCTCCCCGAACCCGTACCCTAAGCCGTACCCTAAGCCTAACCCTAAGCCTAACCCTAACCCTAGGCTACCCTTGACTGCTTCTGCCTCCAATAGAATTCCTAAGCACTAGTGTTTTAAGGAACAGCTTAAAAAGAGAATCCTAATGTGATTTCTTTATAATGGGTGTGTTCCTTAACTTATCCAAGTGTCTAAACTCTTCTCCATGGCTGGACCCCCAAATAATATTCCTTTACGTACTAAGGGTTATCTAGAGAGTGGGATAGGTTTAATCACTACCCTAACCCTAACAAGTACACTAAACCTAACCACAACCCTAACCCTAACACGTACCCTAAACCAAACCCGTAACCTAAACCGAGCCCTAACCCTAACACTAACCCTAACACTAACCCTAACCCATACCCAACGCCATACCCGAAGCCGTCCCCGAACCCGTACCCTAAGCCGTAACCTAAACCTAACCCTAAGCCTAACCCTAACCCTAGGCTACCCTTGACTGCTTCTGCCTCCAATAGATTTCCTAAGCACTAGTGTTTTAAGGAACAACTTAAAAAGAGAATCCTAATGTGATTTCTTTATAATGGGTGTGTTCCTTATCTTATCCTAGTGTCTAAACTCTTCTCCATGGCTGGACCCCCAAATAATATTCCTTTACGTGCTAAGGTGTATCTAGAGAGTTGGATAGGTTTAATAACTACCCTAACTCTAACGCGTACCCTAACCCTAACCCCTACCCTAACCCTAACACGTACCCTAAACCGTGACCTAACCCTAACACTAACCCTAAACCTAAGCCTAACCCATACCCGACGCAGTAACCGAACCCCTCCCCGAACCCGTATCCTAAGCCGTACCATAACCCTAACCCTAAGCCTAAGCCTAACCCTAACGCTAACCCTAACCCTAACCCTAACCTTAACCCTAACCCATACCCTACGCCATACCCGAAGCCCTCACCGAACCCGTACCTTAAGCCGTACCCTAACCCTAACCCTAACCCTAGGCTACCCTTGACTGCTTCTGCCTCCAATAGAATTCCTAAGCACTAGTGTTTTAAGAAACAGCTTAAAAAGAGAATCCTAATGTGATTTCTTTATAATGGGTGTGTTCCTTATCTTATCCAAGTGTCTAAACTCTTCTCCATGGCTGGACCCCCAAATAATATTCCTTTACGTGCTAAGGGGTATCTAGAGAGTGGGATAGGTTTAATCACTACCCTAACCCTAACACGTACACTAACCCTAACTACTACCCTAACCCTAACACGTACCCTAATCCTAACCCGTAACCTAAACCGAGCCCTAACACTAACACTAAACCTAACCCTAACCCTAACACATACCCTACGCCCTACCCGAAGCCCTCCCCGAACCCGTACCCTACGCCGTACCCTAACCCTAACCCTAAGCCTAACCCTAACACTAGGCTACCCTTGACTGCTTCTGCATCCAGTAGAATTCCTAAGCACTAGTGTTTTCAGGAACAGCTTAAAAAGAGAATCCTAATGTGATTTCTTTATAATGGGTGTGTTCCTTATCTTATCCTAGTGTCTAAACTCTTCTCCAGGGCTGGACCCCCAAATAATATTCCTTTACGTGCTAATGTGTATCTAGAGAGTTGGATAGTTTTAATAACTACCCTAACTCTAACGCGTACCCTAACCCTAACCCCTACCCTGACCCTAACTCGTACCCTAAACCTTGACCTAACCCTAACACTAACCCTAAACCTAAGCCGAACCCATACCCGACGCCGTAACTGAACCCCTCCCCGAACACGTACCCTAAGCCTTACCATAACCCTAACCCTAAGCCTAACCTTAACCCTAACCCTAACCCTAACCCTAACTCTAACCCTAACCCTAACCCTAAACCTAACCCATACCCTACGCCATACCCGAAGCCCTCCCCGAACCCGTACCCTACGCCGTACCCTAACCCTAACCCTAAGCCTAACCATAACCCTAGGTTACCCTTGACTGCTTCTGCCTCCTATAGATTTCCTAAGCACTAGTGTTTTAAGGAACAGCTTAAAAAGAGAATCCTAATGTGATTTCTTTATAATGGGTGTGTTCCTTATCTTATCCTAGTGTCTAAACTCGTCTCCATGGCTGGACCCCCAAATAATATTCTTTATGTTCTAAGGGGTATCTAGAGAGTGGGATAGGTTTAATCACTACCCTAACCCTAACGCGTACCCTAACCCTAACCCCTACCCTAACCCTAACACGTACCCTAATCCTAAACCGTACCCTAAACCGAGCCCTAACCCTAACACTAACCCTAACCCTAACCCTAACCCATACCCTACGCCATACCCGAAGCCCTCCCCGAACCCGTAACCTAAGCCGTACCCTAAGCCTAACCCTAAGCCTAAGCCTAACCCTAGGCTACCCTTGACAGCTTCTGCCGCCAATAGATTTCCTAAGCACTAGTGTTTTAAGGAACAGCTTAAAAAGAGAATCCTAATGTGATTTCTTTATAATGGGTATGTTCCTTATCTTATCCTAGTGTCTAAACATTTCTCCATAGCTGGACCCCCAAATCATATTCCTTTACGTGCTAAGGGGTATCTAGAGAGTGGGATAGGTTTAATCACTACCCTAACCCTAACACGTACCCTAATCCTAACCCGTACCCTAAACCGAGCCCTAACCCTAACACTAACCCTAACCATAACCCATACCCTACGCCGTACCCGAAGCACTCCCCGAAGCCGTACCCTAAGCCGTACCCTAAGCCTAACCCTAACCCTAGGCTACCCTTGACTGCTTCTGCCTCCAATAGATTTCCTAAGCACTAGTGTTTTAAGGAACAGCTTAAAAAGAGAATCCTAATGTGATTTCTTTATAATGGGTGTGTTCCTTATCTTATCCTAGTGTCTAAACTCTTCTCCATGGCTGGACCCCCAAATAATATTCCTTTACGTGCTAAGGGGTATCTAGAGAGTGGGATAGGTTTAATAACTACCCTAACCCTAACGCGTACCCTAACCCTAACCCCTACCCTAACCCTAACACGTACCCTAATCCTAACCCGTACCCTAAACCGAGCCCTAACCCTAACACTAACCCTAACCCTAACCCTAACCCATACCCTACGCCGTACCCGAAGCCCTCCCCGAACCCGTACCCTAAGCCGAACCCTAAGCCGTACCCTAAGCCTAACCCTAAACCTAGGCTACCCTTGACTGCTTCTGCCTCCAATAGATTTCCAAAGCACTAGTGTTTTAAGGAACAGCTTAAAAAGAGAATCCTAATGTGATTTCTTTATAATGTGTGTGTTCCTTATATTATCTTAGTGTCTAAACTCTTCTCCATGGCTGGACCCCCAAATAATATTCCTTTTCGTGCTAAGGGGTATCTAGAGAGTGGGATAGGTTTAATAACTACCCTAACCCTTACACGTACCCTAACCCTAACCCCTACCCTAACCCTAACACGTACCCTAATCCTAACCCATACCCTAAACCGAGCCCTAACCCTAACTCTAACCTAACCCTAATCCTAACCCATACCCTACGCCGTACCCGAAGCCCTCCCCGAACCCGTACCCTAAGCCGTACCCTAAGCCTAACCCTAAGCCTAACCCTAAACCTAGGCTACCCTTGACTGCTTCTGCCTCCAATAAATTTCCTAAGCACTAGTGTTTTAAGGAACAGCTTAAAAACAGAATCCTAATGTGATTTCTTAATAATGGGTGTGTTCCTTATCTTATACTAGTGTCTAAACGCTTCTCCATGGCTGGACCCCCAAATAATATTCCTTTACGTGCTAAGGGGTATCTAGAGAGTGGGATAGGTTTTATAACTACCCTAACCCTAACGCGTACCCTAAACCTAACCCCTACCCTAACTCTAAAACGTACCCTAATCCTAACCCGTACCCTAAACCGAGCCCTAACCCTAACACTGTCTCTAAACCTAACCCTAACCCATACCGTACGCCGTACCCGAAGCCCTCCCCGAACCCGTACCCTAAGCCGTACCCTAAGCCTAACCCTAAGCCTAACCCTAACCCTAGGCTACCCTTGACTGCTTCTGCCTCCAATAGATTTCCTAAGCACTAGTGTTTTAAGGAACAGCTTAAAAAGAGAATCCTAATGTGATTTCTTTATAATGGGTGTGTTCCTTATCTTATCCTAGTGTCTAAACTCTTCTCCTTGGCTGGACCTCCAAATAATATTCCTTTACGTGCTAAGGGGTATCTAGCGAGTGGGATAGGTTTAATAACTACACTAACCCTAACGCGTACCCTAACCCAACCCCTACCCTAACCCTAACACGTACCCTAATCCTAAACCGTACCCTAAACCGAGCCCTAACCCTAACACTAACCCTAAACATAACCCTAACCCACACCCTACGCCGTACCCGAAGCCCTCCCCGAACCCGTACCCTAAGCCGTACCCTAATCCTAACCCTAAGCCTAACCCTAACCCTAGTCTACCCTTGACTGCTTCTGCCTCCAATAGATTTCCTAAGCACTAGTTTTTAAGGAAGAGCTTAAAAAGAGAATCCTAATGTGATTTCTTTGTAATGTGTGTGTTCCTTATATTATCTTAGTGTCTAAACTCTTCTCCATGGCTGGACCCCTAATAATATTCCTTTACGTGCTAAGGGGTATCTAGAGAGTGGGATAGGTTTAATAACTACCCTAACCCTAACGCGTACCCTAACCCTAACCCCTACTCTAACCCTAACAAGTACCCTAATACTAACCCATACCCTAAACCGAGCCCTAACCCTAACACTAACCCTAACCATAACCCATATCCTACGCCGTAACCGAAGCACTCCCCGAAGCCGTACCCTAAGCCGTACCCTAAGCCTAACCCTAACCCTAGGCTACCCTTGACTGCTTCTGCCTCCAATAGATTTCCTAAGCACTAGTGTTTTAAGGAACAGCTTAAAAAGAGAATCCTAATGTGATTTCTTTATAATGGGTGTGTTCCTTATCTTATCCTAGTGTCTAAACTCTTCTCCATGGCTGGACCCCCAAATAATATTCCTTTACGTGCTAAGGGGTATCTAGAGAGTGGGATAGGTTTAATAACTACCCTAACCGTAACGCGTACCCTAACCCTAACCCCTACCCTAACCCTAACACGTACCCTAATCCTAACCCGTACCCTAAACCGAGCCCTAACCCTAACACTAACCCTAACCCTAACCCTAACCCATACCCTACGCCGTACCCGAAGCCTTCCCCGAACCCGTACCCTAAGCCGTACCCTAAGCCTAACCCTAAGCCTAACCCTAACCCTAGGCTACCCTTGACTGCTTCTGCCTCCAATAGATTTCCAAAGCACTAGTGTTTTAAGGAACAGCTTAAAAAGAGAATCCTAATGTGATTTCTTTATAATGTGTGTGTTCCTTATATTATCTTAGTGTCTAAACTCTTCTCCATGGCTGGACCCCCAAATAATATTCCTTTACGTGCTAAGGGGTATCTAGAGAGTGGGATAGGTTTAATAACTACCCTAACCCTTACGCGTACCCTAACCCTAACGCCTACCCTAACCCTAACACGTACCCTAATCCTAACACATACCCTAAACCGAGCCCTAACCCTAACACTAACCTAACCCTAACCCTAACCCATACCCTACGCCGTACCCGAAGCCCTCCCCGAACCCATACCCTAAGCCGTACCCTAAGCCTAACCCTAAGCCTAACCCTAACCCTAGGCTACCCTTGACAGCTTCTGCCTCCAATACATTTCCTAAGCTCTAGTGTTTTAAGGAACAGCTTAAAAAGAGAATCCTAATGTGATTTCTTTATAATGGGTGTGTTCCTTATCTTATCCTAGTGTCTAAACTCTTCTCCATGGCTGGACCCCCAAATAATATTCCTTTACGTGCTAAGGGGTATCTAGAGAGTGGGATAGGTTTAAACAGTACCCTAACCCTAACGCGTACCCTAACCCTAACCCCTACCCTAACCCTAACACGTACCCTAATCCTAACCCGTACCCTAAACCGAGCCGTAACCCTAACACTAACCGTAACCCTAACCCTAACCCATACCCTATGCCGTACGCGAAGCCCTCCCCGAACCCGTACCCTATGCCGTACCCTAAGCCTAACCCTAAGCCTAACCCTAACCCTAGGCTACCCTTGACTGCTTCTGCCTCCAATACATTTCCTAAGCATTAGTGTTTTAAGGAACAGCTTAAAAAGAGAATCCTATTGTGATTTCTTTATAATGGGTGTGTTCCTTATCTTATCCTAGTGTCTAAACTTTTCTCCATGGCTGGACCCCAAATAATATTCCTTTACGTGCTAGGGGGTATCTAGAGAGTGGGATAGGTTTAATCACTACACTAACCCTAACACGTACACTAACCCTAACCACTACCCTAACCCTAACACGTACCCTAATCCTAACCCAGACCATAAACCGAGCCCTAACCCTAACACTAACCCTAACCCTAACCCTAACCCATACCTTACGCTGTACCCGAAGCCCTCCCCGAACCCGTACCCTAAGCCTAACCCTAAGCCTAACCCTAACCCTAGGCTACCCTTGACTGCTTCTGCCTCCAATAGATTTCCTAAGCACTAGTGTTTTAAGGAACAGCTTAAAAAGAGAATCCTAATGTGATTTCTTTATAATGTGTGTGTTCCTTATATTATCTTAGTGTCTAAACTCTTCTCCATGGCTGGACCCCCAAATAATATTCCTTTACGTGCTAAGGGGTATCTAGAGAGTGGGATAGGTTTAATCAGTACCCTAACCCTAACGCGTACCCTAACCCTAACCCCTACCCTAACCCTAACACGTACCCTAATCCTAACCCGTACCCTAAACCGAGCCCTAACCCTAACACTGTCTCTAAACATAACCCTAACCCACACCCTACGCCGTACCCGAAGCCCTCCCCGAACCCGTACCCTAAGCCGTACCCTAATCCTAACCCTAAGCCTAACCCTAACCCTAGTCTACCCTTGACTGCTTCTGCCTCCAATAGATTTCCTAAGCACTAGTTTTTAAGGAAGAGCTTAAAAAGAGAATCCTAATGTGATTTCTTTGTAATGTGTGTGTTCCTTATATTATCTTAGTGTCTAAACTCTTCTCCATGGCTGGACCCCTAATAATATTCCTTTACGTGCTAAGGGGTATCTAGAGAGTGGGATAGGTTTAATAACTACCCTAACCCTAACGCGTACCCTAACCCTAACCCCTACTCTAACCCTAACAAGTACCCTAATACTAACCCGTACCCTAAACCGAGCCCTAACCCTAACACTAACCCTAACCATAACCCATATCCTACGCCGTAACCGAAGCACTCCCCGAAGCCGTACCCTAAGCCGTACCCTAAGCCTAACCCTAACCCTAGGCTACCCTTGACTGCTTCTGCCTCCAATAGATTTCCTAAGCACTAGTGTTTTAAGGAACAGCTTAAAAAGAGAATCCTAATGTGATTTCTTTATAATGGGTGTGTTCCTTATCTTATCCTAGTGTCTAAACTCTTCTCCATGGCTGGACCCCCAAATAATATTCCTTTACGTGCTAAGGGGTATCTAGAGAGTGGGATAGGTTTAATAACTACCCTAACCGTAACGCGTACCCTAACCCTAACCCCTACCCTAACCCTAACACGTACCCTAATCCTAACCCGTACCCTAAACCGAGCCCTAACCCTAACACTAACCCTAACCCTAACCCTAACCCATACCCTACGCCGTACCCGAAGCCTTCCCCGAACCCGTACCCTAAGCCGTACCCTAAGCCTAACCCTAAGCCTAACCCTAACCCTAGGCTACCCTTGACTGCTTCTGCCTCCAATAGATTTCCTAAGCACTAGTGTTTTAAGGAACAGCTTAAAAAGAGAATCCTAATGTGATTTCTTTATAATGTGTGTGTTCCTTATATTATCTTAGTGTCTAAACTCTTCTCCATGGCTGGACCCCCAAATAATATTCCTTTACGTGCTAAGGGGTATCTAGAGAGTGGGATAGGTTTAATCAGTACCCTAACCCTAACGCGTACCCTAACCCTAACCCCTACCCTAACCCTAACACGTACCCTAATCCTAACCCGTACCCTAAACCGAGCCGTAACCCTAACACTAACCCTAACACTAACCCTAACCCATACCCTACGCCGTACCCGAAGCCCTCCCCGAACCCGTACCCTAAGCCGTACCCTAAGCCTAACCCTAAGCCTAGGCTACCCTTGACTGCTTCTGCCTCCAAAAATTTCCTAAGCACTAGTCTTTTAAGGAACAGCTTAAAAAGAGAATCCTAATGTGATTTCTTTATAAAGGGTGTGTTCCTTATCTTATCCTTGTGTCTAAACTCTTCTCCATGGCTGGACCCCCAAATAATATTCCTTTACCTGCTAAGGGGTATCTAGAGTGGGATAGGTTTAATAACTACCCTAACCCTAACGCGTACCCTAACCCTAACCCCTAACCTAACTCTAACACGTACCCTAATCCTAACCCGTACCCTAAACCGTGCCCAAACCCTAACACTAACCTAACCCTAACCCTAACCCATACCCTACGCCGTACCCGAAGCCCTCCCCGAACCCGTACCCTAAGCCGTACCCTAAGCCTAACCCTAAGCCTAACCCTAACCCTAGGCTACCCTTGACTGCTTCTGCATCCAATAGATTTCCTAAGCACTAGTGTTTTAAGGAACAGCTTAAAAAGAGAATCCTAATGTGATTTCTTTATAATGGGTGTGTTCCTTATCTTATCCTAGTGTCTAAACTCTTCTCCATGGCTGGACCCCCAAATAATATTCCTTTACGTGCTAAGGGGAATCTAGAGAGTGGGATAGGTTTAATAACTACCCTAACCCTAACGCGTACCCTAACCCTAACCCCTACCCTAACCCTAACACGTACCCTAAACCTAACCCGTACCCTAAACCGAGCCCTAACCCTAACACTAACCCTAAACCTAACCCTAACCCATACCCTACGCCGTACCCGAAGCCCTCCCCGAACCCGTACCCTAAGCCGTACCCTAAGCCTAACCCTAAGCCTAACCCTAACCCTAGGCTACCGTTGACTCATTCTGCCTCCAATAGATTTCCTAAGCACTAGTCTTTTAAGGAACAGCTTAAAAAGAGAATCCTAATGTGAATTCTTTATAATGGGTATGTTCCTTATCTTATCCTAGTGTCTAAACATTTCTCCATGGCTGAACCCCAAATCATATTCCTTTACGTGCTAAGGGGTATCTAGAGAGTGGGATAGGTTTAATCAGTACCCTAACCCTAACGCGTACCCTAACCCTAACCCCTACCCTAACCCTAACACGTACCCTAATCCTAACCCGTACCCTAAACCGAGCCGTAACCCTAACACTAACCCTAACCCTAACCCTAACCCATACCCTACGCCGTACCCGAAGCCCTCCCCGAACCCGTACCCTAAGCCGTACCCTAAGCCTAACCCTAAGCCTAACCCTAACCCTAGGCTACCCTTGACTGCTTCTGCCTCCAATAGATTTCTTAAGCACTAGTGTTTTAAGGAACAGCTTAAAAAGTGAATCCTAATGTGATTTCTTTATAATGGGTGTGTTCCTTATCTTATCCTAGTGTCTAAACTCTTCTCCTTGGCTGGACCTCCAAATAATATTCCTTTACGTGCTAAGGGGTATCTAGAGAGTGGGATAGGTTTAATAACTACACTAACCCTAACGCGTACCCTAACCCAACCCCTACCCTAACCCTAACACGTATGCTAATCCTAACCAATAACCTAAACCGAGCCCTAACCCTAACACTAACCCTAACCCTAACCCTAACCCATGCACTACGCCGTACACGAAGCCCTCCCCGAACCCGTACCCTAAGCCTAACCCTAAGCCTAACCCTAACCCTAGGCTACCGTTGACTGATTCTGCCTCCAATAGCATTCCTAAGCACTAGTGTTTTAAGGAACAGCTTAAAAAGAGAATCCTAATGTGATTTCTTTATAATGGGTATGTTCCTTATCTTATCCTAGTGTCTAAACATTTCTCCATGGCTGGACCCCCAAATCATATTCCTTTACGTGCTGAGGGGTATCTAGAGAGTGGGATAGGTTTAATCACTACCCTAACCCTTACACGTACCCTAACCCTAACCCCTACCCTAACCCTAACACGTACCCTAAACCTAAACCGTACCCTAAACCGAGCCCTAACCCTAACACTAACCCTAAACCTAACCCTAACCCATACCCTACGCCGTATCCGAAGCCCTCCCCGAACCCGTACCCTAAGCCGTACCCTAAGCCTAACCATAAGCCTAACACTAACCCTAGGGTACCCTTGACTGCTTCTGCCTCCAATAGATTTCCTAAGCACTAGTGTTTTAAGGAACAGCTTAAAAAGAGAATACTAATGTGATTTCTTTATAATGGGTGTGTTCCTTATCTTATCCTAGTGTCTAAACTCTTCTCCATGGCTGGACCCCCAAATAATATTCCTTTACGTGCTAAGGAGAATCTAGAGAGTTGGATAGGTTTAATAACTACCCTAACCCTAACGCGTACCCTAACCCTAACGCCTACCCTAACCCTAACACGTACCCTAAACCTAACCCGTACCCTAAACCGAGCCCTAACCCTAACACTAACCCTAAACCTAACCCTAACCCATACCCTACGCCGTACCCGAAGCCCTCCCCGAACCCGTACCCTAAGCCGTACCCTAAGCCTAACCCTATCCCTAGGCTACCGTTGACTCATTCTGCCTCCAATAGATTTCCTAAGCACTAGTCTTCTAAGGAACAGCTTAAAAAGAGAATCCTAATGTGAATTCTTTATAATGGGTATGTTCCTTATCTTATCCTAGTGTCTAAACATTTCTCCATGGCTGGACCCCCAAATAATATTCCTTTACGTGCTAAGGGGTATCTAGAGAGTGGGATAGGTTTAATAACTACCCTAACCCTAACGCGTACCCTAACCCTAACCACTACCCTAACCCTAACACGTACCCTAATCCTAACCCAGACCATAAACCGAGCCGTAACCCTAACACTAACCCTAACCCTAACCCTAACCCATACCTTACGCTGAACCCGAAGCCCTCCCCGAACCCGTACCCTAAGCCTAACCCTAAGCCTAACCCTAACCCTAGGCTACCCTTGACTGCTTCTGCCTCCAATAGATTTCCTAAGCACTAGTGTTTTAAGGAACAGCTTAAAAAGAGAATCCTAATGTGATTTCTTTATAATGGGTGTGTTCCTTATCTTATCCTAGGGTCTAAACTCTTCTCCATGGCTGGACCCCCAAATAATATTCCTTTACGTGCTAAGGGGAATCTAGAGAGTGGGATAGGTTTAATAACTACCCTAACCCTAACGCGTACCCTAACCCTAACCCCTACCCTAACCCTAACACGTACCCTAAACCTAACCCGTACCCTAAACCGAGCCCTAACCCTAACACTAACCCTAAACCTAACCCGAACCCATACCCTACGCCGTACCCGAAGCCCTCCCCGAACCCGTACCCTAAGCCGTACTCTAAGCCTAACGCTAAGCCTAACCCTAACCCTAGGCTACCGTTGACTCATTCTGCCTCCAATAGATTTCCTAAGCACTAGTCTTTTAAGGAACAGCTTAAAAAGAGAATCCTAATGTGAATTCTTTATAATGGGTATGTTCCTTATCTTATCCTAGTGTCTAAACATTTCTTCATGGCTGAACCCCAAATCATATTCCTTTACGTGCTAAGGGGTATCTAGAGAGTGGGATAGGTTTAATCAGTACCCTAACCCTAACGCGTACCCTAACCCTAACCCCTACCCTAACCCTAACACGTACCCTAATCCTAACCCGTACCCTAAACCGAGCCGTAACCCTAACACTAACCCTAACCCTAACCCTAACCCATACCCTACGCCGTACCTGAAGCCCTCCCCGAACCCGTACCCTAAGCCGTACCCTAAGCCTAACCCTAAGCCTAACCCTAACCCTAGGCTACCCTTGACTGCTTCTGCCTCCAATAGATTTCTTAAGCACTAGTGTTTTAAGGAACAGCTTAAAAAGAGAATCCTAATGTGATTTCTTTATAATGGGTGTGTTCCTTATCTTATCCTAGTGTCTAAACTCTTCTCCTTGGCTGGACCTCCAAATAATATTCCTTTACGTGCTAAGGGGTATCTAGAGAGTGGGATAGGTTTAATAACTACACTAACCCTAACGCGTACCCTAACCCAACCCCTACCCTAACCCTAACACGTATGCTAATCCTAACCAATAACCTAAACCGAGCCCTAACCCTAACACTAACCCTAACCCTAATCCTAACCCATGCACTACGCCGTACACGAAGCCCTCCCCGAACCCGTACCCTAAGCCTAACCCTAAGCCTAACCCTAACCCTAGGCTACCGTTGACTGATTCTGCCTCCAATAGCTTTCCTAAGCACTAGTGTTTTAAGGAACAGCTTAAAAAGAGAATCCTAATGTGATTTCTTTATAATGGGTATGTTCCTTATCTTATCCTAGTGTCTAAACATTTCTCCATGGCTGGACCCCCAAATCATATTCCTTTACGTGCTGAGGGGTATCTAGAGAATGGGATAGGTTTAATCACTACCCTAACCCTTACACGTTCCCTAACCCTAACCCATACCCTAACCCTAACACGTACCCTAAACCTAAACCGTACCCTAAACCGAGCCCTAACCCTAACACTAACCCTAAACCTAACCCTAAACCATACCCTACGCCGTACCCGAAGCCCTCCCCGAACCCATACCCTAAGCCGTATCCTAAGCCTAACCCTAAGCCTAACACTAACCCTAGGCTACCCTTGACTGCTTCTGCCTCCAATAGATTTCCTAAGCACTAGTGTTTTAAGGAACAGCTTAAAAAGAGAATCCTAATGTGATTTCTTTATAATGGGTGTGTTCCTTATCTTATCCTAGTGTCTAAACTCTTCTCCATGGCTGGACCCCCAAATAATATTCCTTTACGTGCTAAGGGGAATCTAGAGAGTGGGATAGGTTTAATAACTACCCTAACCCTAACGCGTACCCTAACCCTAACCCCTACCCTAACCCTAACACGTACCCTAAACCTAACCCGTACCCTAAACCGAGCCCTAACCCTAACACTAACCCTAAACCTAACCCTAACCCATACCCTATGCCGTACCCGAAGCCCTCCCCGAACCCGTACCCTAAGCCGTACCCTAAGCCTAACCCTAAGCCTAACCCTAACCCTAGGCTACCCTTGACTGCTTCTGCCTCCAATAGATTTCTTAAGCACTAGTGTTTTAAGGAACCGCTTAAAAAGAGAATCCTAATGTGATTTCTTTATAATGGGTGTGTTCCTTATCTTATCCTAGTGTCTAAACTCTTCTCCTTGGCTGGACCTCCAAATAATATTCCTTTACGTGCTAAGGGGTATCTAGAGAGTGGGATAGGTTTAATAACTACACTAACCCTAACGCGTACCCTAACCCAACCCCTACCCTAACCCTAACACGTATGCTAATCCTAACCAATAACCTAAACCGAGCCCTAACCCTAACACTAACCCTAACCCTAACCCTAACCCATGCACTACGCCGTACACGAAGCCCTCCCCGAACCCGTACCCTAAGCCTAACCCTAAGCCTAACCCTAACCCTAGGCTACCGTTGACTGATTCTGCCTCCAATAGCATTCCTAAGCACTAGTGTTTTAAGGAACAGCTTAAAAAGAGAATCCTAATGTCATTTCTTTATAATGGGTATGTTCCTTATCTTATCCTAGTGTCTAAACATTTCTCCATGGCTGGACCCCCAAATCATATTCCTTTACGTGCTGAGGGGTATCTAGAGAGTGGGATAGGTTTAATCACTACCCTAACCCTTACACGTACCCTAACCCTAACCCCTACCCTAACCCTAACACGTACCCTAAACCTAAACCGTACCCTAAACCGAGCCCTAACCCTAACACTAACCCTAAACCTAACCCTAACCCATACCCTACGCCGTACCCGAAGCCCTCCCCGAACCCGTACCCTAAGCCGTACCCTAAGCCTAACCCTAAGCCTAACACTAACCCTAGGCTACCCTTGACTGCTTCTGCCTCCAATAGATTTCCTAAGCACTAGTGTTTTAAGGAACAGCTTAAAAAGAGAATACTAATGTGATTTCTTTATAATGGGTGTGTTCCTTATCTTATCCTAGTGTCTAAACATTTCTCCATGGCTGGACCCCCAAATAATATTCCTTTACGTGCTAAGGGGTATCTAGAGAGTGGGATAGGTTTAATAACTACCCTAACCCTAACGCGTACCCTAACCCTAACCCCTACCCTAAACCTAACACGTACCCTAATCCTAACCCGTACCCTAAACCGAGCCCGAACCCTAACACTAATCCTAACCCTAACCCATACCCTACGCCGTACCCGAAGCCCTCCCCGAACCCGTACCCTAAGCCGTACCCTAAGCCTAACCCTAAGCCTAACACTAACCCTAGGCTACCCTTGACTGCTTCTGCCTCCAATAGATTTCCTAAGCATTAGTGTTTTAAGGAACAGCTTAAAAAGAGAATCCTATTGTGATTTCTTTATAATGGGTGTGTTCCTTATCTTATCCTAGTGTCTAAACTTTTCTCCATGGCTGGACCCCAAATAATATTCCTTTACGTGCTAGGGGGTATCTAGAGAGTGGGATAGGTTTAATCACTACACTAACCCTAACACGTACACTAACCCTAACCACTACCCTAACCCTAACACGTACCCTAATCCTAACCCAGACCATAAACCGAGCCGTAACCCTAACACTAACCCTAACCCTAACCCTAACCCATACCTTACGCTGAACCCGAAGCCCTCCCCGAACCCGTACCCTAAGCCTAACCCTAAGCCTAACCCTAACCCTAGGCTACCCTTGACTGCTTCTGCCTCCAATAGATTTCCTAAGCACTAGTGTTTTAAGGAACAGCTTAAAAAGAGAATCCTAATGTGATTTCTTTATAATGGGTGTGTTCCTTATCTTATCCTAGGGTCTAAACTCTTCTCCATGGCTGGACCCCCAAATAATATTCCTTTACGTGCTAAGGGGAATCTAGAGAGTGGGATAGGTTTAATAACTACCCTAACCCTAACGCGTACCCTAACCCTAACCCCTACCCTAACCCTAACACGTACCCTAAACCTAACCCGTACCCTAAACCGAGCCCTAACCCTAACACTAACCCTAAACCTAACCCTAACCCATACCCTACGCCGTACCCGAAGCCCTCCCCGAACCCGTACCCTAAGCCGTACTCTAAGCCTAACGCTAAGCCTAACACTAACCCTAGGTTACCCTTGACAGCTTCTGCCTCCAATAGATTTCCTAAGCACTAGTGTTTTAAGGAACAGCTTAAAAAGAGAATCCTATTCTGATTTCTTTATAATGGGTGTGTTCCTTATCTTATCCTAGTGTCTAAACACTTCTCCATGGCTGGACCCCCAAATAATATTCCTTTACGTGCTAAGGGGAATCTAGAGAGTGGGATAGGTTTAATAACTACCCTAACCCTAACGCGTACCCTAACCCTAACCCCTACCCTAACCCTAACACGTACCCTAAACCTAACCCGTACCCTAAACCGAGCCCTAACCCTAACACTAACCCTAAACCTAACCCTAACCCATACCCTACGCCGTACCCGAAGCCCTCCCCGAACCCGTACCCTAAGCCGTACCCTAAGCCTAACCCTAAGCCTAACCCTAACCCTAGGCTACCGTTGACTCATTCTGCCTCCAATAGATTTCCTAAGCACTAGTCTTTTAAGGAACAGCTTAAAAAGAGAATCCTAATGTGAATTCTTTATAATGGGTATGTTCCTTATCTTATCCTAGTGTCTAAACATTTCTTCATGGCTGAACCCGAAATCATATTCCTTTACGTGCTAAGGGGTATCTAGAGAGTGGGATAGGTTTAATCAGTACCCTAACCCTAACGAGTACCCTAACCCTAACCCCTACCCTAACCCTAACACGTACCCTAATCCTAACCCGTACCCTAAACCGAGCCGTAACCCTAACACTAACCCTAACCCTAACCCTAACCCATACCCTACGCCGTACCTGAAGCCCTCCCCGAACCCGTACCCTAAGCCGTACCCTAAGCCTAACCCTAAGCCTAACCCTAACCCTAGGCTACCCTTGACTGCTTCTGCCTCCAATAGATTTCTTAAGCACTAGTGTTTTAAGGAACAGCTTAAAAAGAGAATCCAAATGTGATTTCTTTATAATGGGTGTGTTCCTTATCTTATCCTAGTGTCTAAACTCTTCTGCTTGGCTGGACCTCCAAATAATATTCCTTTACGTGCTAAGGGGTATCTAGAGAGTGGGATAGGTTTAATAACTACACTAACCCTAACGCGTACCCTAACCCAACCCCTACCCTAACCCTAACACGTATGCTAATCCTAACCAATAACCTAAACCGAGCCCTAACCCTAACACTAACCCTAACCCTAATCCTAACCCATGCACTACGCCGTACACGAAGCCCTCCCCGAACCCGTACCCTAAGCCTAACCCTAAGCCTAACCCTAAACCTAGGCTACCGTTGACTGATTCTGCCTCCAATAGCTTTCCTAAGCACTAGTGTTTTAAGGAACAGCTTAAAAAGAGAATCCTAATGTGATTTCTTTATAATGGGTATGTTCCTTATCTTATCCTAGTGTCTAAACATTTCTCCATGGCTGGACCCCCAAATCATATTCCTTTACGTGCTGAGGGGTATCTAGAGAGTGGGATAGGTTTAATCACTACCCTAACCCTTACACGTACCCTAACCCTAACCCCTACCCTAACCCTAACACGTACCCTAAACCTAAACAGTACCCTAAACCGAGCCCTAACCCTAACACTAACCCTAAACCTAACCCTAAACCATACCCTACGCCGTACCCGAAGCCCTCCCCGAACCCATACCCTAAGCCGTACCCTAAGCCTAACCCTAAGCCTAACACTAACCCTAGGCTACCCTTGACTGCTTCTGCCTCCAATAGATTTCCTAAGCACTCGAGTTTTAAGGAACAGCTTAAAAAGAGAATCCTAATGTGATTTCTTTATAATGGGTGTGTTCCTTATCTTATCCTAGTGTGTAAACTCTTCTCCATGGCTGGACCCCCAAATAATATTCCTTTACGTGCTAAGGGGAATCTAGAGAGTGGGATAGGTTTAATAACTACCCTAACCCTAACGCGTACCCTAACCCTAACCCCTACCCTAACCCTAACACGTACCCTAAACCTAACCCGTACCCTAAACCGAGCCCTAACCCTAACACTAACCCTAAACCTAACCCTAACCCATACCCTACGCCGTACCCGAAGCCCTCCCCGAACCCGTACCCTAAGCCGTACCCTAAGCCTAACCCTAAGCCTAACACTAACCCTAGGCTACCGTTGACTCATTCTGCCTCCAATAGATTTCCTAAGCACTAGTCTTCTAAGGAACAGCTTAAAAAGAGAATCCTAATGTGAATTCTTTATAATGGGTATGTTCCTTATCTTATCCTAGTGTCTAAACATTTCTCCATGGCTGGACCCCCAAATAATATTCCTTTACGTGCTAAGGGGTATCTAGAGAGTGGGATAGGTTTAATAACTACCCTAACCCTAACTCGTACCCTAACGCTAACCCCTACCCTAAACCTAACACGTACCCTAATCCTAACCCGTACCCTAAACCGAGCCCTAACCCTAACACTAATCCTAACCCTAACCCATACCCTACGCCGTACCCGAAGCCCTCCCCGAACCCGTACCCTAAGCCGTACCCTAAGCCTAACCCTAAGCCTAACCCTAACCCTAGGCTACCCTTGACTGCTTCTGCCTCCAATAGATTTCCTAAGCATTAGTGTTTTAAGGAACAGCTTAAAAAGAGAATCCTATTGTGATTTTTTATAATGGGTGTGTTCCTTAACTTATCCTAGTGTCTAAACTTTTCTCCATGGCTGGACCCCAAATAATATTCCTTTACGTGCTAGGGGGTATCTAGAGAGTGGGATAGGTTTAATCACTACACTAACCCTAACACGTACACTAACCCTAACCACTACCCTAACCCTAACACGTACCCTAATCCTAACCCAGACCATAAACCGAGCCCTAACCCTAACACTAACCCTAACCCTAACCCTAACCCATACCTTACGCTGTACCCGAAGCCCTCCCCGAACCCGTACCCTAAGCCTAACCCTAAGCCTAACCCTAACCCTAGGCTACCCTTGACTGCTTCTGCCTCCAATAGATTTCCTAAGCACTAGTGTTTTAAGGAACAGCTTAAAAAGAGAATCCTAACGTGATTTCTTTATAATGGGTGTGTTCCTTATCTTATCCTAGGGTCTAAACTCTTCTCCATGGCTGGATCCCCAAATAATATTCCTTTACGTGCTAAGGGGAATCTAGAGAGTGGGATAGGTTTAATAACTACCCTAACCCTAACGCGTACCCTAACCCTAACCCCTACCCTAACCCTAACACGTACCCTAAACCTAACCCGTGCCCTAAACCGAGCCCTAACCCTAACACTAACCCTAAACCTAACCCTAACCCATACCCTACGCCGTACCTGAAGCCCTCCCCGAACCCGTACCCTAAGCCGTACTCTAAGCCTAACGCTAAGCCTAACACTAACCCTAGGCTACCCTTGACAGCTTCTGCCTCCAATAGATTTCCTAAGCACTAGTGTTTTAAGGAAGAGCTTAAAAAGAGAATCCTAATAAGATTTCTTAATAATGGGTGTGTTCCTTATCTTATACTAGTGTCTAAACTCTTCTCCATGGCTGGACATCCAAATAATATTCCTTTACGTGCTAAGGGGTATCTAGAGAGTGGGATAGGTTTTATAACTACCCTAACCCTAACGCGTACCCTAAACCTAACCCCTACCCTAACCCTAACACGTACCCTAATCCTAACCCGTACCCTAAACCGAGCCCTAACCCTAACACTAACCCTAAACGTAACCCTAACCCATACCCTACGCCGTACCCGAAGCCATCCCCGAACTCGTACCCTAAGCCATACCCTAAGCCTAACCCTAAGCCTAACCCTAACCCTAGGCTACCCTTGACTGCTTCTGCCTCCAATAGATTTCCTAAGCACTAGTGTTTTAAGGAACAGCTTAAAAAGAGAATCCTAATGTGATTTCTTTATAATGTGTGTGTTCCTTATATTATCTTAGTGTGTAAACTCTTCTCCATGGCTGGACCCCCAAATAATATTCCTTTACGTGCTAAGGGGTATCTAGAGAGTGGGATAGGTTTAATCAGTACCCTAACCCTAACGCGTACCCTAACCCTAACCCCTACCCTAACCCTATCACGTACCCTAATCCTAACCCGTACCCTAAACCGAGCCCTAACCCTAACACTAACCCTAACCCTAACCCTAACCCATACTCTACGCCATACCCGAAGCCCTCCCCGAACCCGTAACCTAAGCCGTACCCTAAGCCTAACCCTAAGCCTAACCCTAACCCTATGCTCCCCTTGACAGCTTCTGCCTCCAATACATTTCCTAAGCACTAGTGTTTTAAGGAACAGCTTTAAAAGAGAATCCTAATGTGATTTCTTTATAATGGGTGTGTTCCGTATCTAATCCTAGTGTGTAAACTCTTCTCCATGGCTGGACCCCCAAATAATATTCCTTTACGTGCTAAGGGGTATCTAGAGAGTGGGATAGGTTTAATCAGTACCCTAACCCTAACGCGTACCCTAACCCTAACCCCTACCCTAACCCTAACACGTACCCTAATCCTAACCCGTACCCTAAACCGAGCCCTAACCCTAACACTAACCCTAACCCTAACCCTAACCCATAACCTACGCCGTACCCGAAGCCCTCCCCGAACCCGTACCGTAAGCCGTACCCTAAGCCTATCCCTAAGCCTAACCCTAACCCTAGGCTACCCTTGACTGCTTCTGCCTCCAATAGATTTCCTAAGCATTAGTGTTTTAAGGAACAGCTTAAAAAGAGAATCCTAATGTGATTTCTTTATAATGGGTGTGTTCCTTATCTTATCCTAGTGTCTAAACTCTTCTCCATGGCTGGACCCCCAAATAATATTCCTTTACGTGCTAAGGGGAATCTAGAGAGTGGGATAGGTTTAATAACTACCCTAACCCTAACGCGTACCCTAACCCTAACCCCTACCCTAACCCTAACACGTACCCTAAACCTAACCCGTACCCTAAACCGAGCCCTAACCCTTACACTAACCCTAAACCTAACCCTAACCCATACCCTACGCCGTACCCGAAGCCCTCCCCGAACCTGTACCGTAAGCCGTACCCTAAGCCTAACCCTAAGCCTAACCCTAACCCTAGGCTACCGTTGACTCATTCTGCCTCCAATAGATTTCCTAAGCAATAGTCTTCTAAGGAACAGCTTAAAAAGAGAATCCTAATGTGAATTCTGTATAATGGGTATGTTCCTTATCTTATCCTAGTGTCTAAACATTTCTCCATGGCTGGACCCCCAAATAATATTCCTTTACGTGCTAAGGGGTATCTAGAGAGTGGGATAGGTTTAATAACTACCCTAACCCTAACGCGTACCCTAACCCTAACCCCTACCCTAAACCTAACACGTACCCTAATCCTAACCCGTACCCTAAACCGAGCCCTAACCCTAACACTAATCCTAACCCTAACCCATACCCTACGTCGTACCCGAAGCCCTCCCCGAACCCGTACCCTAAGCCGTACCCTAAGCCTAACCCTAAGCCTAACCCTAACCCTAGGCTACCCTTGACTGCTTCTGCCTCCAATAGATTTCCTAAGCACTAGTGTTTTAAGGAACAGCTTAAAAAGAGAATCCTAATGTGATTTATTTATAATGGGTGTGTTCCTTATCTTATCCTAGTGTCTAAACTCTTCTCCATGGCTGGACCCCCAAATAATATTCCTTTACGTGCTAAGGGGAATCTAGAGATTGGGATAGGTTTAATAACTACCCTAACCCTAACACGTACCCTAACCCTAACCCCTACCCTAACCCTAACACGTACCCTAAACCTAACCCGTACCCTAAACCGAGCCCTAACCCTAACACTAACCCTAAACCTAACCCTAACCCATACCCTACGCCGTACCCGAAGCCCTCCCCGAACCCGTACCCTAAGCCTAACCCTAAGCCTAACCCTAACCCTAGGCTACCCTTGACTGCTTCTGCCTCCAATAGATTTCCTAAGCACTAGTGTTTTAAGGAACAGCTTAAAAAGGTAATCCTAATGTGATTTCTTTATAATGGGTGTGTTCTTTATCTTATCCTAGTGTCTAAACTCTTCTCCATGGCTGGACCCCCAAATAATATTCCTTTACGTGCTAAAGGGAATCTAGAGAGTGGGATAGGTTTAATAACTACCCTAACCCTAACGCGTACCCTAACCCTAACCCCTACCCTAACCCTAACACGTACCCTAAACCTAACCCGTACCCTAAACCGAGCCCTAACCCTAACATTAACCCTAAACCTAACCCTAACCCATACCCTACGCCGTACCCGAAGCCCTCCCCGAACCCGTACCCTAAGCCGTACCCTAAGCCTAACCCTAAGCCTAACCCTAACCCTAGGCTACCGTTGACTCATTCTGCCTCCAATAGATTTCCTAAGCACTAGTCTTTTAAGGAACAGCTTAAAAAGAGAATCCTAATGTGATTTCTTTATAATGGGTGTGTTCCTTATCTTATCCTATGTCTAAACTCTTCTCCTTGGCTGGACCTCCAAATAATATTCCTTTACGTGCTAAGGGTTATCTAGAGAGTGGGATAGGTTTAATAACTACACTAACCCTAACGCGTACCCTAACCCAACCCCTACCCTAACCCTAACACGTATGCTAATCCTAACCAATAACCTAAACCGAGCCCTAACCCTAACACTAACCCTAACCCTAACCCTAACCCATGCACTACGCTGTACACGAAGCCCTCCCCGAACTCGTACCCTAAGCCTAACCCTAAGCCTAACCCTAACCCTAGGCTACCGTTGACTGATTCTGTCTCCAATAGCTTTCCTGAGCACTAGTGTTTTAAGGAACAGCTTAAAAAGAGAATCCTAATGTGATTTCTTTATAATGGGTATGTTCCTTATCTTATCCTAGTGTCTAAACATTTCTCCATGGCTGGACCCCCAAATCATATTCCTTTACGTGCTAAGGGGTATCTAGAGAGTGGGATAGGTTTAATCACTACCCTAACCCTTACACGTACCCTAACCCTAACCCCTACCCTAACCCTAACACGTACCCTAAACCTAAACCGTACCCTAAACCGAGCCCTAACCCTAACACTAACCCTAAACCTAACCCTAACCCATACCCTACACCGTACCCGAAGCCCTCCCCGAACCCGTACCCTAAGCCGTACCCTAAGCCTAACCCTAAGCCTAACACAAACCCTAGGCTACCCTTGACTGCTTCTGCCTCCAATAGATTTCCTAAGCACTAGTGTTTTAAGGAACAGCTTAAAAACAGAATCCTAATGTGATTTCTTTATAATGGGTGTGTTCCTTATCTTATCCTAGTGTCTAAACTCTTCTCCATGGCTGGACCCCCAAATAATATTCCTTTACGTGCTAAGGGGAATCTAGAGAGTGGGATAGGTTTAATAACTACCCTAACCCTAACGCGTACCCTAACCCTAACCCCTACCCTAACCCTAACACGTACCCTAAACCTAACCCGTACCCTAAACCGAGCCCTAACCCTAACATTAACCCTAAACCTAACCCTAACCCATACCCTACGCCGTACCCGAAGCCCTCCCCGAACCCGTACCCTAAGCCGTACCCTAAGCCTAACCCTAAGCCTAACCCTAACCCTAGGCTACCGTTGACTCATTCTGCCTCCAATAGATTTCCTAAGCACTAGTCTTCTAAGGAACAGCTTAAAAAGAGAATCCTAATGTGAATTCTGTATAATGGGTATGTTCCTTATCTTATCCTAGTGTCTAAACATTTCTCCATGGCTGGACCCCCAAATAATATTCCTTTACGTGCTAAGGGGTATCTAGAGAGTGGGATAGGTTTAATAACTACCCTAACCCTAACGCGTACCCTAACCCTAACCCCTACCCTAAACCTAACACGTACCCTAATCCTAACCCGTACCCTAAACCGAGCCCTAACCCTAACACTAATCCTAACCCTAACCCATACCCTACGTCGTACCCGAAGCCCTCCCCGAACCCGTACCCTAAGCCGTACCCTAAGCCTAACCCTAAGCCTAACCCTAACCCTAGGCTACCCTTGACTGCTTCTGCCTCCAATAGATTTCCTAAGCACTAGTGTTTTAAGGAACAGCTTAAAAAGAGAATCCTAATGTGATTTATTTATAATGGGTGTGTTCCTTATCTTATCCTAGTGTCTAAACTCTTCTCCATGGCTGGACCCCCAAATAATATTCCTTTACGTGCTAAGGGGAATCTAGAGATTGGGATAGGTTTAATAACTACCCTAACCCTAACACGTACCCTAACCCTAACCCCTACCCTAACCCTAACACGTACCCTAAACCTAACCCGTACCCTAAACCGAGCCCTAACCCTAACACTAACCCTAAACCTAACCCTAACCCATACCCTACGCCGTACCCGAAGCCCTCCCCGAACCCGTACCCTAAGCCTAACCCTAAGCCTAACCCTAACCCTAGGCTACCCTTGACTGCTTCTGCCTCCAATAGATTTCCTAAGCACTAGTGTTTTAAGGAACAGCTTAAAAAGGTAATCCTAATGTGATTTCTTTATAATGGGTGTGTTCTTTATCTTATCCTAGTGTCTAAACTCTTCTCCATGGCTGGACCCCCAAATAATATTCCTTTACGTGCTAAAGGGAATCTAGACAGTGGGATAGGTTTAATAACTACCCTAACCCTAACGCGTACCCTAACCCTAACCCCTACCCTAACCCTAACACGTACCCTAAACCTAACCCGTACCCTAAACCGAGCCCTAACCCTAACATTAACCCTAAACCTAACCCTAACCCATACCCTACGCCGTACCCGAAGCCCTCCCCGAACCCGTACCCTAAGCCGTACCCTAAGCCTAACCCTAAGCCTAACCCTAACCCTAGGCTACCGTTGACTCATTCTGCCTCCAATAGATTTCCTAAGCACTAGTCTTTTAAGGAACAGCTTAAAAAGAGAATCCTAATGTGATTTCTTTATAATGGGTGTGTTCCTTATCTTATCCTATGTCTAAACTCTTCTCCTTGGCTGGACCTCCAAATAATATTCCTTTACGTGCTAAGGGTTATCTAGAGAGTGGGATAGGTTTAATAACTACACTAACCCTAACGCGTACCCTAACCCAACCCCTACCCTAACCCTAACACGTATGCTAATCCTAACCAATAACCTAAACCGAGCCCTAACCCTAACACTAACCCTAACCCTAACCCTAACCCATGCACTACGCCGTACACGAAGCCCTCCCCGAACTCGTACCCTAAGCCTAACCCTAAGCCTAACCCTAACCCTAGGCTACCGTTGACTGATTCTGTCTCCAATAGCTTTCCTGAGCACTAGTGTTTTAAGGAACAGCTTAAAAAGAGAATCCTAATGTGATTTCTTTATAATGGGTATGTTCCTTATCTTATCCTAGTGTCTAAACATTTCTCCATGGCTGGACCCCCAAATCATATTCCTTTACGTGCTAAGGGGTATCTAGAGAGTGGGATAGGTTTAATCACTACCCTAACCCTTACACGTACCCTAACCCTAACCCCTACCCTAACCCTAACACGTACCCTAAACCTAAACCGTACCCTAAACCGAGCCCTAACCCTAACACTAACCCTAAACCTAACCCTAACCCATACCCTACACCGTACCCGAAGCCGTACCCTAAGCCTAACCCTAAGCCTAACACAAACCCTAGGCTACCCTTGACTGCTTCTGCCTCCAATAGATTTCCTAAGCACTAGTGTTTTAAGGAACAGCTTAAAAACAGAATCCTAATGTGATTTCTTTATAATGGGTGTGTTCCTTATCTTATCCTAGTGTCTAAACTCTTCTCCATGGCTGGACCCCCAAATAATATTCCTTTACGTGCTAAGGGGAATCTAGAGAGTGGGATAGGTTTAATAACTACCCTAACCCTAACGCGTACCCTAACCCTAACCCCTACCCTAACCCTAACACGTACCCTAAACCTAACCCGTACCCTAAACCGAGCCCTAACCCTAACACTAACCCTAAACCTAACCCTAACCCATACCCTACGCCGTACCCGAAGCCCTCCCCGAACCCGTACCCTAAGCCGTACCCTAAGCCTAACCCTAAGCCTAACCCTAACCCTAGGCTACCGTTGACTCATTCTGCCTCCAATAGATTTCCTAAGCACTAGTCTTCTAAGGAACAGCTTAAAAAGAGAATCCTAATGTGAATTCTTTATAATGGGTATGTTCCTTATCTTATCCTAGTGTCTAAACATTTCTCCATGGCTGGACCCCCAAATAATATTCCTTTACGTGCTAAGGGGTATCTAGAGAGTGGGATAGGTTTAATAACTACCCTAACCCTAACGCGTACCCTAACCCTAACCCCTACCCTAAACCTAACACGTACCCTAATCCTAACCCGTACCCTAAACCGAGCCCTAACCCTAACACTAATCCTAACCCTAACGCATACCCTACGCCGTACCCGAAGCCCTCCCCGAACCCGTACCCTAAGCCGTACCCTAAGCCTAACCCTAAGCCTAACCCTAACCCTAGGCTACCCTTGACTGCTTCTGCCTCCAATAGATTTCCTAAGCATTAGTGTTTTAAGGACCAGCTTAAAAAGAGAATCCTATTGTGATTACTTTATAATGGGTGTGTTCCTTATCTTATCCTAGTGTCTAAACTTTTCTCCATGGCTGGACCCCAAATAATATTCCTTTACGTGCTAGGGGGTATCTAGAGAGTAGGATAGGTTTAATCACTACACTAACCCTAACACGTACACTAACCCTAACCACTACCCTAACCCTAACACGTACCCTAATCCTAACCCAGACCATAAACCGAGCCCTAACCCTAACACTAACCGTAACCCTAACCCTAACCCATACCTTACGCTGTACCCGAAGCCCTCCCCGAACCCGTACCCTAAGCCTAACCCTAAGCCTAACCCTTACCCTAGGCTACCCTTGAGTGCTTCTGCCTCCAATAGATTTCTTAAGCACTAGTGTTTTAAGGAACAGCTTAAAAAGAGAATCCTAAAGTGATTTCTTTATAATGGGTGTGTTCCTTATCTTATCCTAGGGTCTAAACTCTTCTCCATGGGTGGACCCCCAAATAATAATCCTTTACGTGCTAAGGGGAATCTAGAGAGTGGGATAGGTTTAATAACTACCCTAACCCTAACGCGTACCCTAACCCTAACCCCTACCCTAACCCTAACACGTACCCTAAACCTAACCCGTACCCTAAACCGAGCCCTAACCCTAACACTAACCCTAAACCTAACCCTATCCCATACCCTACGCCGTACCCGAAGCCCTCCCCGAACCCGTACCCTAAGCCGTACTCTAAGCCTAACGCTAAGCCTAACACTAACCCTAGGCTACCCTTGACAGCTTCTGCCTCCAATAGATTTCCTAAGCACTAGTGTTTTAAGGAACAGCTTAAAAAGAGAATCCTAAGGTGATTTCTTTATAATGTGTGTGTTCCTTATATTATCTTAGTGTCTAAACTCTTCTCCATGGCTGGACCCCCAAATAATATTCCTTTAAGTGCGAAGGGGTATCTAGAGAGTGGGATAGGTTTAATAACTACCCTAACCCTTACGCGTACCCTAACCCTAACCCCTACCCTAACCCTAACACGTACCCTAATCCTAACCCGTACCCTAAACCGAGCCCTAACCCTAACACTAACCTAACCCTAACCCTAACCCATACCCTACGCCGTTCCCGAAGCCCTCCCCGAACCCGTACCCTAAGCCGTACCCTAAGCCTAACACTAAGCCTAACCCTAACCCTAGGCTACCCTTGACAGCTTCTGCCTCCAATAGATTTCCTAAGCACTAGTGTTTTAAGGAACAGCTTAAAAAGAGAATCCTAATGTGATTTCTTTATAATGTGTGTGTTCCTTATATTATCTTAGTGTCTAAACTCTTCTCCATGGCTGGAGCCCCAAATAATATTCCTTTACGTGCTAAGGGGTATCTAGAGAGTGGGATACGTTTAATCAGTACCCTAACCCTAACGCGTACCCTAACCCTAACCCCTACCCTAACCCTAACACGTACCCTAATCCTAACCCGTACCCTAAACCGAGCGCTAACCCTAACACTAACCCTAACCCTAACCCTAACCCATACCCTACGCCATACCCGAAGCCCTCCCCGAACCCGTAACCTAAGCCGTACCCTAAGCCTAACCCTAAGCCTAACCCTAACCCTAGGCTACCCTTGACAGCTTCTGCCTCCAATACATTTCCTAAGCCCTAGTGTTTTAAGGAACAGCTTAAAAAGAGAATCCTAATGTGATTTCTTTATAATGGGTGTGTTCCTTATCTTATCCTAGTGTCTAAACTCTTCTCCATGGTTGGAACCCAAAATAATATTCCTTTACGTGCTAAGGGGTATCTAGAGAGTGGGATAGGTTTAATGACTACCCTAACCCTAACGCGTAACCTAACCCTAACCCCTACCCTAAACCTAACACGTACCCTAATCCTAACCCGTACCCTAAACCGAGCCCTAACCCTAACACTAATCCTAACCCTAACCCATACCCTACGTCGTACCCGAAGCCCTCCCCGAACCCGTACCCTAAGCCGTACCCTAAGCCTAACCCTAAGCCTAACCCTAACCCTAGGCTACCCTTGACTGCTTCTGCCTCCAATAGATTTCCTAAGCACTAGTGTTTTAAGGAACAGCTTAAAAAGAGAATCCTAATGTGATTTATTTATAATGGGTGTGTTCCTTATCTTATCCTAGTGTCTAAACTCTTCTCCATGGCTGGACCCCCAAATAATATTCCTTTACGTGCTAAGGGGAATCTAGAGATTGGGATAGGTTTAATAACTACCCTAACCCTAACACGTACCCTAACCCTAACCCCTACCCTAACCCTAACACGTACCCTAAACCTAACCCGTACCCTAAACCGAGCCCTAACCCTAACACTAACCCTAAACCTAACCCTAACCCATACCCTACGCCGTACCCGAAGCCCTCCCCGAACCCGTACCCTAAGCCTAACCCTAAGCCTAACCCTAACCCTAGGCTACCCTTGACTGCTTCTGCCTCCAATAGATTTCCTAAGCACTAGTGTTTTAAGGAACAGCTTAAAAAGGTAATCCTAATGTGATTTCTTTATAATGGGTGTGTTCTTTATCTTATCCTAGTGTCTAAACTCTTCTCCATGGCTGGACCCCCAAATAATATTCCTTTACGTGCTAAAGGGAATCTAGAGAGTGGGATAGGTTTAATAACTACCCTAACCCTAACGCGTACCCTAACCCTAACCCCTACCCTAACCCTAACACGTACCCTAAACCTAACCCGTACCCTAAACCGAGCCCTAACCCTAACATTAACCCTAAACCTAACCCTAACCCATACCCTACGCCGTACCCGAAGCCCTCCCCGAACCCGTACCCTAAGCCGTACCCTAAGCCTAACCCTAAGCCTAACCCTAACCCTAGGCTACCGTTGACTCATTCTGCCTCCAATAGATTTCCTAAGCACTAGTCTTTTAAGGAACAGCTTAAAAAGAGAATCCTAATGTGATTTCTTTATAATGGGTGTGTTCCTTATCTTATCATATGTCTAAACTCTTCTCCTTGGCTGGACCTCCAAATAATATTCCTTTACGTGCTAAGGGTTATCTAGAGAGTGGGATAGGTTTAATAACTACACTAACCCTAACGCGTACCCTAACCCAACCCCTACCCTAACCCTAACACGTATGCTAATCCTAACCAATAACCTAAACCGAGCCCTAACCCTAACACTAACCCTAACCCTAACCCTAACCCATGCACTACGCCGTACACGAAGCCCTCCCCGAACTCGTACCCTAAGCCTAACCCTAAGCCTAACCCTAACCCTAGGCTACCGTTGACTGATTCTGTCTCCAATAGCTTTCCTGAGCACTAGTGTTTTAAGGAACAGCTTAAAAAGAGAATCCTAATGTGATTTCTTTATAATAGGTATGTTCCTTATCTTATCCTAGTGTCTAAACATTTCTCCATGGCTGGACCCCCAAATCATATTCCTTTACGTGCTAAGGGGTATCTAGAGAGTGGGATAGGTTTAATCACTACCCTAACCCTTACACGTACCCTAACCCTAACCCCTACCCTAACCCTAACACGTACCCTAAACCTAAACCGTACCCTAAACCGAGCCCTAACCCTAACACTAACCCTAAACCTAACCCTAACCCATACCCTACGCCGTACCCGAAGCCCTCCCCGAACCCGTACCCTAAGCCGTACCCTAAGCCTAACCCTAAGCCTAACACAAACCCTAGGCTACCCTTGACTGCTTCTGCCTCCAATAGATTTCCTAAGCACTAGTGTTTTAAGGAACAGCTTAAAAACAGAATCCTAATGTGATTTCTTTATAATGGGTGTGTTCCTTATCTTATCCTAGTGTCTAAACTCTTCTCCATGGCTGGACCCCCAAATAATATTCCTTTACGTGCTAAGGGGAATCTAGAGAGTGGGATAGGTTTAATAACTACCCTAACCCTAACGCGTACCCTAACCCTAACCCCTACCCTAACCCTAACACGTACCCTAAACCTAACCCGTACCCTAAACCGAGCCCTAACCCTAACACTAACCCTAAACCTAACCCTAACCCATACCCTACGCCGTACCCGAAGCCCTCCCCGAACCCGTACCCTAAGCCGTACCCTAAGCCTAACCCTAAGCCTAACCCTAACCCTAGGCTACCGTTGACTCATTCTGCCTCCAATAGATTTCCTAAGCACTAGTCTTCTAAGGAACAGCTTAAAAAGAGAATCCTAATGTGAATTCTTTATAATGGGTATGTTCCTTATCTTATCCTAGTGTCTAAACATTTCTCCATGGCTGGACCCCCAAATAATATTCCTTTACGTGCTAAGGGGTATCGAGAGAGTGGGATAGGTTTAATAACTACCCTAACCCTAACGCGTACCCTAACCCTAACCCCTACCCTAAACCTAACACGTACCCTAATCCTAACCCGTACCCTAAACCGAGCCCTAACCCTAACACTAATCCTAACCCTAACGCATACCCTACGCCGTACCCGAAGCCCTCCCCGAACCCGTACCCTAAGCCGTACCCTAAGCCTAACCCTAAGCCTAACCCTAACCCTAGGCTACCCTTGACTGCTTCTGCCTCCAATAGATTTCCTAAGCATTAGTGTTTTAAGGAACAGCTTAAAAAGAGAATCCTAATGTGATTTCTTTATAATGGGTGTGTTCCTTATCTTATCCTAGGGTCTAAACTCTTCTCCATGGGTGGACCCCCAAATAATATTCCTTTACGTGCTAAGGGGAATCTAGAGAGTGGGATAGGTTTAATAACTACCCTAACCCTAACGCGTACCCTAACCCTAACCCCTACCCTAACCCTAACACGTACCCTAAACCTAACCCGTACCCTAAACCGAGCCCTAACCCTAACACTAACCCTAAACCTAACCCTAACCCATACCCTACGCCGTACCCGAAGCTCTCCCCGAACCCGTACCCTAAGCCGTACTCTAAGCCTAACGCTAAGCCTAACACTAACCCTAGGCTACCCTTGACAGCTTCTGCCTCCAATAGATTTCCTAAGCACTAGTGTTTTAAGGAACAGCTTAAAAAGAGAATCCTAAGGTGATTTCTTTATAATGTGTGTGTTCCTTATATTATCTTAGTGTCTAAACTCTTCTCCATGGCTGGACCCCCAAATAATATTCCTTTAAGTGCGAAGGGGTATCTAGAGAGTGGGATAGGTTTAATAACTACCCTAACCCTTACGCGTACCCTAACCCTAACCCCTACCCTAACCCTAACACGTACCCTAATCCTAACCCGTACCCTAAACCGAGCCCTAACCCTAACACTAACCTAACCCTAACCCTAACCCATACCCTACGCCGTTCCCGAAGCCCTCCCCGAACCCGTACCCTAAGCCGTACCCTAAGCCTAACACTAAGACTAACCCTAACCCTAGGCTACCCTTGACAGCTTCTGCCTCCAATAGATTTCCTAAGCACTAGTGTTTTAAGGAACAGCTTAAAAAGAGAATCCTAATGTGATTTCTTTATAATGTGTGTGTTCCTTATATTATCTTAGTGTCTAAACTCTTCTCCATGGCTGGAGCCCCAAATAATATTCCTTTACGTGCTAAGGGGTATCTAGAGAGTGGGATACGTTTAATCAGTACCCTAACCCTAACGCGTACCCTAACCCTAACCCCTACCCTAACCCTAACACGTACCCTAATCCTAACCCGTACCCTAAACCGAGCGCTAACCCTAACACTAACCCTAACCCTAACCCTAACCCATACCCTACGCCATACCCGAAGCCCTCCCCGAACCCGTAACCTAAGCCGTACCCTAAGCCTAACCCTAAGCCTAACCCTAACCCTAGGCTACCCTTGACAGCTTCTGCCTCCAATACATTTCCTAAGCCCTAGTGTTTTAAGGAACAGCTTAAAAAGAGAATCCTAATGTGATTTCTTTATAATGGGTGTGTTCCTTATCTTATCCTAGTGTCTAAACTCTTCTCCATGGTTGGAACCCAAAATAATATTCCTTTACGTGCTAAGGGGTATCTAGAGAGTGGGATAGGTTTAATGACTACCCTAACCCTAACGCGTACCCTAACCCTAACCCCTACCATAACCCTAACACGTACCCTAATCTTAACCCGTACCCTAAATCGAGCCCTAAACCTAACACTAACCTAACCCTAACCCTAACCCATACCCTACGCCGTACCCGAAGCCCTCCCCGAACCCGTACCCTAAGCCGTACCCTAAGCCTAACCCTAAGCCTAACCCTAAACCTAGGCTACCCTTGACTGCTTCTGCCTCCAATAGATTTCCTAAGCACTAGTCTTCTAAGGAACAGCTTAAAAAGAGAATCCTAATGTGAATTCTTTATAATGGGTATGTTCCTTATCTTATCCTAGTGTCTAAACATTTCTCCATGGCTGGACCCCCAAATAATATTCCTTTACGTGCTAAGGGGTATCTAGAGAGTGGGATAGGTTTAATAACTACCCTAACCCTAACGCGTACCCTAACCCTAACCCCTACCCTAAACCTAACACGTACCCTAATCCTAACCCGTACCCTAAACCGAGCCCTAACCCTAACACTAATCCTAACCCTAACCCATACCCTACGCCGTACCCGAAGCCCTCCCCGAACCCGTACCCTAAGCCGTACCCTAAGCCTAACCCTAAGCCTAACCCTAACCCTAGGCTACCCTTGACTGCTTCTGCCTCCAATAGATTTCCTAAGCATTAGTGTTTTAAGGAACAGCTTAAAAAGAGAATCCTATTGTGATTACTTTATAATGGGTGTGTTCCTTATCTTATCCTAGTGTCTAAACTTTTCTCCATGGCTGGACCCCAAATAATATTCCTTTACGTGCTAGGGGGTATCTAGAGAGTAGGATAGGTTGAATCACTACACTAACCCTAACACGTACACTAACCCTAACCACTACCCTAACCCTAACACGTACCCTAATCCTAACCCAGACCATAAACCGAGCCCTAACCCTAACACTAACCGTAACCCTAACCCTAACCCATACCTTACGCTGTACCCGAAGCCCTCCCCGAACCCGTACCCTAAGCCTAACCCTAAGCCTAACCCTTACCCTAGGCTACCCTTGACTGCTTCTGCCTCCAATAGATTTCTTAAGCACTAGTGTTTTAAGGAACAGCTTAAAAAGAGAATCCTAATGTGATTTCTTTATAATGGGTGTGTTCCTTATCTTATCCTAGGGTCTAAACTCTTCTCCATGGGTGGACCCCCAAATAATATTCCTTTACGTGCTAAGGGGTATCTAGAGAGTGGGATACGTTTAATCAGTACCCTAACCCTAACGCGTACCCTAACCCTAACCCCTACCCTAACCCTAACACGTACCCTAATCCTAACCCGTACCCTAAACCGAGCGCTAACCCTAACACTAACCCTAACCCTAACCCTAACCCATACCCTACGCCATACCCGAAGCCCTCCCCGAACCCGTAACCTAAGCCGTACCCTAAGCCTAACCCTAAGCCTAACCCTAACCCTAGGCTACCCTTGACAGCTTCTGCCTCCAATACATTTCCTAAGCACTAGTGTTTTAAGGAACAGCTTAAAAAGAGAATCCTAATGTGATTTCTTTATAATGGGTGTGTTCCTTATCTTATCCTAGTGTCTAAACTCTTCTCCATGGTTGGAATCCAAAATAATATTCCTTTACGTGCTAAGGGGTATCTAGAGAGTGGGATAGGTTTAATGACTACCCTAACCCTAACGCGTACCCTAACCCTAACTCCTACCATAACCCTAACACGTACCCTAATCTTAACCCGTACCCTAAATCGAGCCCTAAACCTAACACTAACCTAACCCTAACCCTAACCCATACCCTACGCCGTACCCGAAGCCCTCCCCGAACCCGTACCCTAAGCCGTACCCTAAGCCTAACCCTAAGCCTAACCCTAAACCTAGGCTACCCTTGACTGCTTCTGCCTCCAATAGATTTCCTAAGCACTAGTGTTTTAAGGAACAGCTTAAAAAGAGAATCCTAATGTGATTTCTTTATAATGGGTGTGTTCCGTATCTAATCCTAGTGTGTAAACTCTTCTCCATGGCTGGACCCCCAAATAATATTCCTTTACGTGCTAAGGGGTATCTAGAGAGTGGGATAGGTTTAATCAGTACCCTAACCCTAACGCGTACCCTAACCCTAACCCCTACCCTAACCCTAACACGTACCCTAATCCTAACCCGTACCCTAAACCGAGCCGTAACCCTAACACTAACCCTAACCCTAACCCTAACCCATACCCTACGCCGTACCCGAAGCCCTCCCCGAACCCGTACCCTAAGCCGTACCCTAAGCCTAACCCTAAGCCTAACCCTAACCCTAGGCTACCCTTGACTGCTTCTTCCTCCAATAGATTTCTTAAGCACTAGTGTTTTAAGGAACAGCTTAAAAAGAGAAACCTAATGTTATTTCTTTATAATGGGTGTGTTCCTAATCTTATCCTAGTGTCTAAACTCTTCTCCATGGCTGGACCCCCAAATAATATTCCTTTACGTGCTAAGGGGTATCTAGAGAGTGGGATAGGTTTAATAACTACCCTAACACTAAAGCGTACCCTAACCCTAACCCTAACCCTAACCCTAACCCTAACCCTAACCCTAACCCTAACCCTAACCCTAAACCGAGCCCTAACCCTAACACTAACCCTAACCCTAACCCATACCCTACGCCGTACCCGAAGCCCTCCCCGAACCAGTACCCTAAGCCGTACCCTAAGCCTAACCCTAAGCCTAACCCTAACCCTAGGCTACCCTTGACTGCTTCTGCCTCCAATAGATTGCTTAAGCACTAGTGTTTTAAGGAACAGCTTAAAAAGAGAATCCTAATGTGATTTCTTTATAATGGGTGTGCTCCTTATCTTATCCTAGTGTCTAAACTTTTCTCCATGGCTGGACCCCAAGTAATATTCCTTTACGTGCTAGGGGGTATCTAGAGAGTGGGATAGGTTTAATCACTACACTAACCCTAACACGTACACTAACCCTAACCACTACCCTAACCCTAACACGTACCCTAATCCTAACCCAGACCCTAAACCGAGCCCTAACCCTAACACTAACCCTAACCCTAACCCTAACCCATACCTTACGCTGTACCCGAAGCCCTCCCCGAACCCGTACCCTAATCCTAACCCTAAGCCTAACCCTAATCCTAGGCTTCCCTTGACTGCTTCTGCCTCCAATAGATTTCCTAAGCACTAGTGTTTTAAGGAACAGCTTAAAAAGAGAATCCTAATGTGATTTCTTTATAATGGGTGTGTTCCTTATCTTATCCTAGTGTCTAAACTCTTCTCCATGGCTGGACCCCCAAATAATATTTCTTTACGTGCTAAGGGGAATCTAGAGAGTGGGATAGGTTTAATAACTACCCTAACCCTAACGCGTACCCTAACCCTAACCCCTACCCTGACCCTAACACGTACCCTAAACCTAACCCGTACCCTAAACCGAGCCCTAACCCTAACACTAACCCTAATCCTAACCCTAACCCATACCCTACGCCGTACCCGAAGCCCTCCCCGAACCCGTACCCTAAGCCGTACCCTAAGCCTAACCCTAAGCCTAACCCTAACCCTAGGCTACCGTTGACTGATTCTGCCTCCAATAGATTTCCTAAGCACTAGTGTTTTAAGGAACAGCTTAAAAAGAGAATCCTAATGTGATTTCTTTATAATGGGTATGTTCCTTATCTTATCCTAGTGTCTAAACATTTCTCCATGGCTGGACCCCCAAATCATATTCCTTTACGTGCTAAGGGGTATCTAGAGAGTGGGATAGGTTTAATCACTACCCTAACCCTAACACGTACACTAACCCTAACCACTACCCTAACCCTAACACGTACCCTAATCCTAACCCATACCCTAAACCGAGCCCTAACCCTAACACTAACCCTAACCCTAACCCTAACCCATACCCTACGCCGTACCCGAAGCTCTCCCCGAACCAGTACCCTAAGCCGTACCCTAATCCTAACCCTAAGCCTAACCCTAACCCTAGGCTACCCTTGACTGCTTCTGCCTCCAATAGATTTCATAAGCACTAGTGTTTTAAGGAACAGCTTAAAAAGAGAATCCTAATGTGATTTCTTTGTAATGTGTGTGTTCCTTATATTATCTTATTGTCTAAACTCTTCTCCATGGCTGGACCCCCAAATAATATTCTTTTACGTGCTAAGGTTTATCTAGAGAGTGGGATAGGTTTAATAACTACCCTAACCCTAACGCGTACCCTAACCCTAACCCCTACTCTAACCCTAACACGTACCCTAATCCTAACCCGTACCCTAAACCGAGCCCTAACCCTAACAATAACCCTAACCCTAACCCTAACCCATACCCTACGCAGTGCCCGAAGCCCTCCCCGAACCCGTACCCTAAGCCGTACCCTAAGCCTAACCCTAAGCCTAACCCTAACCCTAGGCTACCCTTGACTGCTTCTGCCTCCAATACATATCCTAAGCACTAGTGTTTTAAGGAACAGCTTAAAAAGAGAATCCTAATGTGATTTCTTTATAATGGGTGTGTTCCTTATCTTATCCTAGTGTCTAAACTCTTCTCCATGGCTGGACCCCCAAATAATATTCCTTTACGTGCTAAGGGGTAACTAGTGAGTGGGATAGGTTTAATAACTATCCTTACCCTAACGCGTACCCTAACGCTAACCCCTACCCTAACCCTAACACGTACCCTAATCCTAACCCGTACCCTAAACCGAGCCCTAACCCTAACACTAACCCTAACCTTAACCCTAACCCATACCCTACGCCGTACCTGAAGCCCTCCCCGAACCCGTACCCTAAGCCGTACCCTAAGCCTAACCCTAAGCCTAACCCTAACCCTAGGCTACCCTTGACTGCTTCTGCCTCCAATAGATTTCCTAAGCACTAGTGTTTTAAGGAACAGCTTAAAAAGAGAATCCTAATGTGATTTCTTTATAATGTGTGTGTTCCTTATATTATCTTAGTGTCTAAACTCTTCTCCATGGCTGGACCCCCAAATAATATTCCTTTACGTGCTAAGGGGTATCTAGAGAGTGGGATAGGTTTAATAACTACCCTAACCGTAACGCGTACCCTAACCCTAACCCCTACCCTAACCCTAACATGTACCCTAATCCTAACCCGTACCCTAAACCGAGCCCTAACACTAACACTAACCCTAACCCTAACCGTAATCCATACCCTACGCCGTACCCGAAGCCCTCCCGGAACACGTACCCTAAGCCGTACCCTAAGCCTAACCGTAAGCCTAACCCTAACACTAGGCTACCCTTGACTGCTTCTGCCTCCAATAGATTTCCTAAGCACTAGTGTTTTAAGGAACAGCTTAAAAAGAGAATCCTAATGTGATTTCTTTATAATGTGTGTGTTCCTTATATTATCTTAGTGTCTAAACTCTTCTCCATGGCTGGACCCCCTAATAATATTCCTTTACGTGCTAAGGGGTATCTAGAGAGTGGGATAGGTTTAATAACTACCCTAACCCTAACGCGTACCCTAACCCTAACCCCTACCCTAACCCTAACACGTACCCTAATCCTAACCCGTACCCTAAACCGAGCCCTAACCCTAACACTAACCCTAACCCTAACCCTAACCCATACCCTACGCCGTACCCGAAGCCCTCCCCGAACCCGTACCCTAAGCCGTACCCTAAGCCTAACCCTAAGCCTAACCCTAACCCTAGGCTACCCTTGACTGCTTCTACCTCCAATAGATTTCCTAAGCACTAGTGTTTTAAGGAACAGCTTAAAAAGAGAATCCTAATGTTATTTCTTTATAATGGGTGTGTTCCTTATCTTATCCTAGTGTCTAAACTCTTCTCCATGGCTGGACCCCCAAATAATATTCCTTTACGTGCTAAGGGGTAACTAGAGAGTGGGATAGGTTTAATAACTACCCTATCCGTAACACGTACCCTAACCCTAACCCCTACCCTAACACTAACACGTACCCTTATCCTAACCCATACCCTAAACCGAGCCCTAACCCTAACCCTAACCCTAACTCATACCCTACGCCATATCCGAACCCCTCCCCGAACCCGTACCCTAAGCCGTACCCTAACCCTAACCCTAAGCCTAACCCTAACCCTAGGCTACCCTTGACTGCGTCTGCCTCCAATAAATTTCCTAAGCACTAGTGTTTTAAGGAACAGCTTAAAAAGAGAATCCTAATGTGATTTCTTTATAATGGGTGTGTTCCTTATCTTATCCTAGTGTCTAAACTTTTCTCCATGGCTGGACCCCAAATAATATTCCTTTACGTGCTAGGGGGTATCTAGAGAGTGGGATAGGTTTAATCACTACACTAACCCTAACACGTACACTAACCCTAACCACTACCCTAACCCTAACACGTACCCTAATCCTAACCCAGACCCTAAACCGAGCCCTAACCCTAACACTAACCCTAACCCTAACCCTAACTCATACCTTACGCTGTACCCGAAGCGCTCCCCGAACCCGTACCCTAAGCCTAACCCTAAGCCTAACCCTAACCCTAGGCTACCCTTGACTGCTTCTGCTTCCAATAGATATCCTAAGCACTAGTGTTTTAAGGAACAGCTTAAAAAGAGAATCCTAATGTGATTTCTTTATAATGGGTGTGTTCCTTATCTTATCCTAGTGTCTAAACTCTTCTCCATGGCTGGACCCCCAAATAATATTCCTTTACGTGCTAAGGGGAATCTAGAGAGTGGGATAGGTTTAATAACTACCCTAACCCTAACGCGTACCCTAACCCTAACCCCTACCCTAACCCTAACAAGTACCCTAATCCTAACCCGTACCCTAAACCGAGCCCTAACCCTAACACTAACCCTAAGCCTAACCCTAACCCATACCCTACGCCGTACCCGAAGCCCTCCCCGAACCCGTACCCTAAGCCGTACCTTAAGCCTAACCCTAATCCTAACACTAACCCTAGGCTACCCTTGACTGCTTCTGCCTCCAATAGAATTTCTAAGCACTAGTGTTTTAAGGACAGGCTTAAAAAGAGAATCCTAATGTGATTTCTTTATAATGGGTGTGTTCCTTATCTTATCCTAGTGTCTAAACTCTTCTCCTTGGCTGGACCTCCAAATAATATTCCTTTACGTGCTAAGGGGTATCTAGAGAGTGGGATAGGTTTAATAACTACACTAACACTAACGCGTACCCTAACCCAACCCCTACCCTAACCCTAACACGTACGCTAATCCTAACCAGTAACCTAAACCGAGCCCTAACCCTAACACTCACCCTAACCCTAACCCTAACCCATGCACTACGCCGTACACGAAGCCCTCCCCGAACCCGTACCCTAAGCCTAACCCTAAGCCTAACCCTAACCCTAGGCTACCGTTGACTGATTCTGCCTCCAATAGCTTTCCTAAGCACTAGTGTTTTAAGGAACAGCTTAAAAAGAGAATCCTAATGTGATTTCTTTATAATGGGTATGTTCCTTATCTTATCCTAGTGTCTAAACATTTCTCCATGGCTGGACCCCCAAATCATATTCCTTTACGTGCTAAGGGGTATCTAGAGAGTGGGATAGTTTTAATCACTACCCTAACCCTAACACGTACACTAACCCTAACCACTACCCTAACCCTAACACGTACCCTAATCCTAACCCATACCCTAAACCGAGCCCTAACCCTAACACTAACCCTAAACCTAACCCTAACCCATACCCTACGCCGTATCCGAACCCCTCCCAGAACCCGTACCCTAAGCCGTACCATAACCCTAACCCTAAGCCTAACACTAACCCTAGGCTACCCTTGACTGCTTCTGCCTCCAATAGATTTCCTAAGCACTAGTGTTTTAAGGAACAGCTTAAAAACAGAATCCTAATGTGATTTCTTTATAATGTGTGTGTTCCTTATATTATCTTAGTGTCTAAACTCTTCTCCATGGCTGGACCCCCAAATAATATTCCTTTACGTGCTAAGGGGTATCTAGAGAGTGGGATAGTTTTAATAACTACCCTAACCCTAACACGTACCCTGACCCTAACCCCTATCCTAACCCTAACACGTACCCTAATCCTAAACCGTACCCTAAACCGAGCCCTAACCCTAACACTAACCCTAAACATAACACTAACCCATACCCTACGCCGTACCCGAAGCCCTCCCCGAACCCGTACCCTAAGCCGTACCCTAATCCTAACCCTAAGCCTAACCCTAACCCTAGTCTACCCTTGACTGCTTCTGCCTCCAATAGATTTCCTAAGCACTAGTTTTTAAGGAAGAGCTTAAAAAGAGAATCCTAATGTGATTTCTTTGTAATGTGTGTGTTCCTTATATTATCTTAGTGTCTAAACTCTTCTCCATGGCTGGACCCCTAATAATATTCCTTTACGTGCTAAGGGGTATCTAGAGAGTGGGTTAGGTTTAATAACTACCCTAACCCTAACGCGTACCCTAACCCTAACCCCTACCCTAACCCTAACATATACCCTAATCCTAACCCGTACCCTAAACCGAGCCCTAACCCTAACACTAACCCTAACCCTAACCGTAACCCATACCCTACGCCGTACCCGAAGCCCTCCCCGAACACGTACCCTAAGCCGTACCCTAAGCCTAACCGTAAGCCTAACCCTAACCCTAGGCTACCCTTGACTGCTTCTGCCTCCAATAGATTTCCTAAGCACTAGTGTTTTAAGGAACAGCATAAAAAGAGAATCCTTATGTGATTTCTTTATAATGTGTGTGTTCCTTATATTATCTTAGTGTCTAAACTCTTCTCCATGGCTGGACCCCCTAATAATATTCCTTTACGTGCTAAGGGGTATCTAGAGAGTGGGATAGGTTTAATAACTACCCTAACCCTAACGCGTACCCTAACCCTAACCCCTACCCTAACCCTAACACGTACCCTAATCCTAACCCGTACCCTAAACCGAGCCCTAACCCTAACACTAACCCTAACCCTAACCCTAACCCATACCCTACGCCGTACCTGAAGCCCTCCCCGAACCCGTACCCTAAGCCGTACCCTAAGCCTAACCCTAAGCCTAACCCTAACCCTAGGCTACCCTTGACTGCTTCTGCCTCCAATAGATTTCCTAAGCACTAGTGTTTTAAGGAACAGCTTAAAAAGAGAATCCTAATGTGATTTCTTTATAATGGGTGTGTTCCTTACCTTATCCTAGTGTCTAAACTCTTCTCCATGGCTGGACCCCCAAATAATATTCCTTTACGTGCTAAGGGGTAACTAGAGAGTGGGATAGGTTTAATAACTACCCTATCCGTAACACGTACCCTAACCCTAACCCCTAACCTAACCCTAACACGTACCCTTATCCTAAACCGTACCCTAAACCGAGCCCTAACCCTAACCCTAACCCTAACTCATACCCTACGCCATATCCGAACCCCTCCCCCAACCCGTACCCTAAGCCGTACCCTAACCCTAACCCTAAGCCTAACCCTAACCCTAGGCTACCCTTGACTGTGTCTGCCTCCAATAAATTTCCTAAGCACTAGTGTTTTAAGGAACAGCTTAAAAAGAGAATCCTAATGTGATTTCTTTATAATGGGTGTGTTCCTTATCTTATCCTAGTGTCTAAACTTTTCTCCATGGCTGGACCCCAAATAATATTCCTTTACGTGCTAGGGGGTATCTAGAGAGTGGGATAGGTTTAATCACTACACTAACCCTAACACGTACACTAACCCTAACCACTACTCTAACCCTAACACGTACCCTAATCCTAACCCAGACCCTAAACCGAGCCCTAACCCTAACACTAACCCTAAACCTAACCCTAACTCATACCTTACGCTGTACCCGAAGCGCTCCCCGAACCCGTACCCTAAGCCTAACCCTAAGCCTAACCCTAACCCTAGGCTACCCTTGACTGCTTCTGCCTCCAATAGATTTCCTAAGCACTAGTGTTTTAAGGAACAGCTTAAAAAGAGAATCCTAATGTGATTTCTTTATAATGGGTGTGTTCCTTATCTTATCCTAGTGTCTAAACTCTTCTCCATGGCTGGACCCCCAAATAATATTCCTTGACGTGCTAAGGGGAATCTAGAGAGTGGGATAGGTTTAATAACTACCCTAACCCTAACGCGTACCCTAACCCTAACCCCTACCCTAACCCTAACACGTACCCTAATCCTAACCCGTACCCTAAACCGAGCCCTAACCCTAACACTAACCCTAACCCTAACCCTAACCCATACCCTATGCTGTACCCGAAGCCCTCCCCGAACCCGTACCCTAAGCCGTACCATAAGCCTAACCCTAATCCTAACACTAACCCTAGGCTACCCTTGACTGCTTCTGCCTCCAATAGAATTTCTAAGCACTAGTGTTTTAAGGACCAGCTTAAAAAGAGAATCCTGATGTGATTTCTTTATAATGGGTGTGTTCCTTATCTTATCCTAGTGTCTAAACTCTTCTCCTTGGCTGGACCTCCAAATAATATTCCTTTACGTGCTAAGGGGTATCTAGAGAGTGGGATAGGTTTAATAACTACACTAACCCTAACGCGTACCCTAACCCAACCCCTACCCTAACCCTAACACGTACGCTAATCCTAACCAGTAACCTAAACCGAGCCCTAACCCTAACACTAACCCTAACCCTAACCCTAACCCATGCACTACGCCGTACACGAAGCCCTCCCCGAACCCGTACCCTAAGCCTAACCCTAAGCCTAACCCTAACCCTAGGCTACCGTTGACTGATTCTGCCTCCAATAGCTTTCCTAAGCACTAGTGTTTTAAGGAACAGCTTAAAAAGAGAATCCTAATGTGATTTCTTTATAATGGGTATGTTCCTTATCTTATCCTAGTGTCTAAACATTTCTCCATGGCTGGACCCCCAAATCATATTCCTTTACGTGCTAAGGGGTATCTAGAGAGTGGGATAGTTTTAATCACTACCCTAACCCTAACACGTACACTAACCCTAACCACTACCGTAACCCTAACACGCACCCTAATCCTAACCCATACCCTAAACCGAGCCCTAACCCTAACACTAACCCTAACCCTAACCCTAACCCATACCCTACGCCGTATCCGAACCCCTCCCAGAACCCGTACCCTAAGCCGTACCATAACCCTAACCCTAAGCCTAACCCTAACCCTAGGCTACCCTTGACTGCTTCTGCCTCCAATAGATTTCCTAAGCACTAGTGTTTTAAGGAACAGCTTAAAAAGAGAATCCTAATGTGATTTCTTTATAATGTGTGTGTTCCTTATATTATCTTAGTGTCTAAACTCTTCTCCATGGCTGGACCCCCAAATAATATTCCTTTACGTGCTAAGGGGTATCTAGAGAGTGGGATAGTTTTAATAACTACCCTAACCCTAACACGTACCCTAACCCTAACCCCTACCCTAACCCTAACACGTACCCTAATCCTAACCCGTACCCTAAACCGAGCCCTAACCCTAACACTAACCCTAACCTTAACCCTAACCCATACCCTACGCCGTACCCGAAGCCCTCACCGAACCCGTACCCTAAGCCGTACCCTAAGCCTAACCCTAAGCCTAACCCTAACCCTAGGCTACCCTTGACTGCTTCTGCCTCCAATAGATTTCCTAAGCACTAGTGTTTTAAGGAACAGCTTAAAAAGAGAATCCTAATGTGATTTCTTTATAATGTGTGTGTTCCTTATATTATCTTAGTGTCTAAACTCTTCTCCATGGCTGGACCCCCAAATAATATTCCTTTACGTGCTAAGGGGTATCTAGAGAGTGGGATAGGTTTAATAACTACCCTAACCGTAACGCGTACCCTAACCCTAACCCATACCCTAACCCTAACATGTACCCTAATCCTAACCCGTACCCTAAACCGAGCCCTAACACTAACACTAACCCTAACCCTAACCGTAATCCATACCCTACGCCGTACCCGAAGCCCTCCCGGAACACGTACCCTAAGCCGTACCCTAAGCCTAACCGTAAGCCTAACCCTAACACTAGGCTACCCTTGACTGCTTCTGCCTCCAATAGAATTTCTAAGCACTAGTGTTTTAAGGACAGGCTTAAAAAGAGAATCCTAATGTGATTTCTTTATAATGGGTGTGTTCCTTATCTTATCCTAGTGTCTAAACTCTTCTCCTTGGCTGGACCTCCAAATAATATTCCTTTACGTGCTAAGGGGTATCTAGAGAGTGGGATAGGTTTAATAACTACACTAACCCTAACGCGTACCCTAACCCAACCCCTACCCTAACCCTAACACGTACGCTAATCCTAACCAGTAACCTAAACCGAGCCCTAACCCTAACACTCACCCTAACCCTAACCCTAACCCATGCACTACGCCGTACACGAAGCCCTCCCCGAACCCGTACCCTAAGCCTAACCCTAAGCCTAACCCTAACCCTAGGCTACCGTTGACTGATTCTGCCTCCAATAGCTTTCCTAAGCACTAGTGTTTTAAGGAACAGCTTAAAAAGAGAATCCTAATGTGATTTCTTTATAATGGGTATGTTCCTTATCTTATCCTAGTGTCTAAACATTTCTCCATGGCTGGACCCCCAAATCATATTCCTTTACGTGCTAAGGGGTATCTAGAGAGTGGGATAGTTTTAATCACTACCCTAACCCTAACACGTACACTAACCCTAACCACTACCCTAACCCTAACACGTACCCTAATCCTAACCCATACCCTAAACCGAGCCCTAACCCTAACACTAACCCTAAACCTAACCCTAACCCATACCCTACGCCGTATCCGAACCCCTCCCAGACCCCGTACCCTAAGCCGTACCATAACCCTAACCCTAAGCCTAACACTAACCCTAGGCTACCCTTGACTGCTTCTGCCTCCAATAGATTTCCTAAGCACTAGTGTTTTAAGGAACAGCTTAAAAAGAGAATCCTAATGTGATTTCTTTATAATGTGTGTGTTCCTTATATTATCTTAGTGTCTAAACTCTTCTCCATGGCTGGACCCCCAAATAATATTCCTTTACGTGCTAAGGGGTATCTAGAGAGTGGGATAGTTTTAATAACTACCCTAACCCTAACACGTACCCTGACCCTAACCCCTATCCTAACCCTAACACGTACCCTAATCCTAAACCGTACCCTAAACCGAGCCCTAACCCTAACACTAACCCTAAACATAACACTAACCCATACCCTACGCCGTACCCGAAGCCCTCCCCGAACCCGTACCCTAAGCCGTACCCTAATCCTAACCCTAAGCCTAACCCTAACCCTAGTCTACCCTTGACTGCTTCTGCCTCCAATAGATTTCCTAAGCACTAGTTTTTAAGGAAGAGCTTAAAAAGAGAATCCTAATGTGATTTCTTTGTAATGTGTGTGTTCCTTATATTATCTTAGTGTCTAAACTCTTCTCCATGGCTGGACACCTAATAATATTCCTTTACGTGCTAAGGGGTATCTAGAGAGTGGGTTAGGTTTAATAACTACCCTAACCCTAACGCGTACCCTAACCCTAACCCCTACCCTAACCCTAACATATACCCTAATCCTAACCCGTACCCTAAACCGAGCCCTAACCCTAACACTAACCCTAACCCTAACCGTAACCCATACCCTACGCCGTACCCGAAGCCCTCCCCGAACACGTACCCTAAGCCGTACCCTAAGCCTAACCGTAAGCCTAACCCTAACCCTAGGCTACCCTTGACTGCTTCTGCCTCCAATAGATTTCCTAAGCACTAGTGTTTTAAGGAACAGCATAAAAAGAGAATCCTTATGTGATTTCTTTATAATGTGTGTGTTCCTTATATTATCTTAGTGTCTAAACTCTTCTCCATGGCTGGACCCCCTAATAATATTCCTTTACGTGCTAAGGGGTATCTAGAGAGTGGGATAGGTTTAATAACTACCCTAACCCTAACGCGTACCCTAACCCTAACCCCTACCCTAACCCTAACACGTACCCTAATCCTAACCCGTACCCTAAACCGAGCCCTAACCCTAACACTAACCCTAACCCTAACCCTAACCCATACCCTACGCCGTACCTGAAGCCCTCCCCGAACCCGTACCCTAAGCCGTACCCTAAGCCTAACCCTAAGCCTAACCCTAACCCTAGGCTACCCTTGACTGCTTCTGCCTCCAATAGATTTCCTAAGCACTAGTGTTTTAAGGAACAGCTTAAAAAGAGAATCCTAATGTGATTTCTTTATAATGGGTGTGTTCCTTACCTTATCCTAGTGTCTAAACTCTTCTCCATGGCTGGACCCCCAAATAATATTCCTTTACGTGCTAAGGGGTAACTAGAGAGTGGGATAGGTTTAATAACTACCCTATCCGTAACACGTACCCTAACCCTAACCCCTAACCTAACCCTAACACGTACCCTTATCCTAAACCGTACCCTAAACCGAGCCCTAACCATAACCCTAACCCTAACTCATACCCTACGCCATATCCGAACCCCTTCCCCAACCCGTACCCTAAGCCGTACCCTAACCCTAACCCTAAGCCTAACCCTAACCCTAGGCTACCCTTGACTGTGTCTGCCTCCAATAAATTTCCTAAGCACTAGTGTTTTAAGGAACAGCTTAAAAAGAGAATCCTAATGTGATTTCTTTATAATGGGTGTGTTCCTTATCTTATCCTAGTGTCTAAACTTTTCTCCATGGCTGGACCCCAAATAATATTCCTTTACGTGCTAGGGGGTATCTAGAGAGTGGGATAGGTTTAATCACTACACTAACCCTAACACGTACACTAACCCTAACCACTACCCTAACCCTAACACGTACCCTAATCCTAACCCAGACCCTAAACCGAGCCCTAACCCTAACACTAACCCTAACCCTAACCCTAACTCATACCTTACGCTGTACCCGAAGCGCTCCCCGAACCCGTACCCTAAGCCTAACCCTAAGCCTAACCCTAACCCTAGGCTACCCTTGACTGCTTCTGCCTCCAATAGATTTCCTAAGCACTAGTGTTTTAAGGAACAGCTTAAAAAGAGAATCCTAATGTGATTTCTTTATAATGGGTGTGTTCCTTATCTTATCCTAGTGTCTAAACTCTTCTCCATGGCTGGACCCCCAAATAATATTCCTTGACGTGCTAAGGGGAATCTAGAGAGTGGGATAGGTTTAATAACTACCCTAACCCTAACGCGTACCCTAACCCTAACCCCTACCCTAACCCTAACACGTACCCTAATCCTAACCCGTACCCTAAACCGAGCCCTAACCCTAACACTAACCCTAACCCTAACCCTAACCCATACCCTATGCTGTACCCGAAGCCCTCCCCGAACCCGTACCCTAAGCCGTACCATAAGCCTAACCCTAATCCTAACACTAACCCTAGGCTACCCTTGACTGCTTCTGCCTCCAATAGAATTTCTAAGCACTAGTGTTTTAAGGACCAGCTTAAAAAGAGAATCCTGATGTGATTTCTTTATAATGGGTGTGTTCCTTATCTTATCCTAGTGTCTAAACTCTTCTCCTTGGCTGGACCTCCAAATAATATTCCTTTACGTGCTAAGGGGTATCTAGAGAGTGGGATAGGTTTAATAACTACACTAACCCTAACGCGTACCCTAACCCAACCCCTACCCTAACCCTAACACGTACGCTAATCCTAACCAGTAACCTAAACCGAGCCCTAACCCTAACACTAACCCTAACCCTAACCCTAACCCATGCACTACGCCGTACACGAAGCCCTCCCCGAACCCGTACCCTAAGCCTAACCCTAAGCCTAACCCTAACCCTAGGCTACCGTTGACTGATTCTGCCTCCAATAGCTTTCCTAAGCACTAGTGTTTTAAGGAACAGCTTAAAAAGAGAATCCTAATGTGATTTCTTTATAATGGGTATGTTCCTTATCTTATCCTAGTGTCTAAACATTTCTCCATGGCTGGACCCCCAAATCATATTCCTTTACGTGCTAAGGGGTATCTAGAGAGTGGGATAGTTTTAATCACTACCCTAACCCTAACACGTACACTAACCCTAACCACTACCGTAACCCTAACACGCACCCTAATCCTAACCCATACCCTAAACCGAGCCCTAACCCTAACACTAACCCTAACCCTAACCCTAACCCATACCCTACGCCGTATCCGAACCCCTCCCAGAACCCGTACCCTAAGCCGTACCATAACCCTAACCCTAAGCCTAACCCTAACCCTAGGCTACCCTTGACTGCTTCTGCCTCCAATAGATTTCCTAAGCACTAGTGTTTTAAGGAACAGCTTAAAAAGAGAATCCTAATGTGATTTCTTTATAATGTGTGTGTTCCTTATATTATCTTAGTGTCTAAACTCTTCTCCATGGCTGGACCCCCAAATAATATTCCTTTACGTGCTAAGGGGTATCTAGAGAGTGGGATAGTTTTAATAACTACCCTAACCCTAACACGTACCCTAACCCTAACCCCTACCCTAACCCTAACACGTACCCTAATCCTAAACCGTACCCTAAACCGAGCCCTAACCCTAACACTAACCCTAAACATAACCCTAACCCATACCCTACGCCGTACCCGAAGCCCTCCCCGAACCCGTACCCTAAGCCGTACCCTAATCCTAACCCTAAGCCTAACCCTAACCCTAGTCTACCCTTGACTGCTTCTGCCTCCAATAGATTTCCTAAGCACTAGTTTTTAAGGAAGAGCTTAAAAAGAGAATCCTAATGTGATTTCTTTGTAATGTGTGTGTTCCTTATATTATCTTAGTGTCTAAACTCTTCTCCATGGCTGGACCCCTAATAATATTCCTTTACGTGCTAAGGGGTATCTAGAGAGTGGGATAGGTTTAATAACTACCCTAACCCTAACGCGTACCCTAACCCTAACCCCTACTCTAACCCTAACAAGTACCCTAATCCTAACCCGTACCCTAAACCGAGCCCTAACCCTAACACTAACCCTAACCCTAACCCATACCCTACGCCGTACCCAAAGCACTCCCCGAAGCCGTACCCTAAGCCGTACCCTAAGCCTAACCCTAACCCTAGGCTACCATTGACTGCTTCTGCCTCCAATAGATTTCCTAAGCACTAGTGTTTTAAGGAACAGCTTAAAAAGAGAATCCTAATGTGATTTCTTTATAATGGGTGTGTTCCTTATCTTATCCTAGTGTCTAAACTCTTCTCCATGGCTGGACCCCCAAATAATATTCCTTTACGTGCTAAGGGGTATCTAGAGAGTGGGATAGGTTTAATAACTACCCTAACCCTAACGCTTACCCTAACCCTAACCCCTACCCTAACCCTAACGCGTACCCTAACCCTAACCCCTACCCTAACCCTAACACGTACCCTAACCCTAACCCATACCCTACGTCGTACCCGAAGCCCTCCCCGAACCTGTACCCTAAGCCGTACCCTAAGCCTAACCCTAAGCCTAACCCTAACCCTAGGCTACCCTTGACTGCTTCTGCCTCCAATAGATTTCCAAAGCACTAGTGTTTTAAGGAACAGCTTAAAAAGAGAATCCTAATGTGATTTCTTTATAATGTGTGTGTTCCTTATATTATCTTAGTGTCTAAACTCTTCTCCATGGCTGGAAGCCCAAATAATATTCCTTTACGTGCTAAGGGGTATCTAGAGAGTGGGATAGGTTTAATAACTACCCTAACCCTTACGCGTACCCTAACCCTAACCCCTACCCTAACCCTAACACGTACCCTAATCCTAACCCGTACCCTAAACCGAGCCCTAACCCTAACACTGACCTAACCCTAACCCTAACCCATACCCTACGCCGTACCCGAAGCCCTCCCCGAACCCGTACCCTAAGCCGTACCCTAAGCCTAACCCTAAGCCTAACGTTAACACTAGGCTACCCTTGACTGCTTCTGCCTCCAATAGATTTCCTAAGCACTAGTGTTTTAAGGAACAGCTTAAAAAGAGAATCCTAATGTGATTTCTTTATAATGTGTGTGTTCCTTATATTATCTTAGTGTCTAAACTCTTCTCCATGGCTGGACCCCCAAATAATATTCCTTTACGTGCTAAGGGGTATCTAGAGAGTGGGATAGGTTTAATCAGTACCCTAACCCTAACGCGTACCCTAACCCTAACCCCTACCCTAACCCTAACACGTACCCTAATCCTAACCCGTACCCTAAACCGAGCCCCAACCCTAACACTAACCCTAACCCTAACCCTAACCCATACCCTACGCCGTACACGAAGCCCTCCCCGAACCCGTAACCTAAGCCGTACCCTAAGCCTAACCCTAAGCCTAACCCTAACCCTAGGCTACCCTTGACAGCTTCTGCCTCCAATACATTTCCTAAGCACTAGTGTTTTAAGGAACAGCTTAAAAAGAGAATCCTAATGTGATTTCTTTATAATGGGTGTGTTCCTTATCTTATCCTAGTGTCTAAACTCTTCTCCATGGCTGGACCCCCAAATAATATTCCTTTACGTGCTAAGGGGTATCTAGAGAGTGGGATAGGTTTAAACAGTACCCTAACCCTAACGCGTACCCTAACCCTAACCCCTACCCTAACCCTAACACGTACCCTAATCCTAACCCGTACCCTAAACCGAGCCGTAACCCTAACACTAACCCTAACCCTAACCCTAACCCATACCCTACGCCGTACCCGAAGCCCTCCCCGAACCCGTACCCTAAGCCGTACCCTAAGCCTAACCCTAAGCCTAACCCTAACCCTAGTCTACCCTTGACTGCTTCTGCCTCCAATAGATTTCTTAAGCACTAGTGTTTTAAGGAACAGCTTAAAAAGAGAATCCTAATGTGATTTCTTTATAATGGGTGTGTTCCTTATCTTATCCTAGTGTCTAAACTTTTCTCCATGGCTGGACCCCAAATAATATTCCTTTACGTGCTAGGAGGTATCTAGAGAGTGGGATAGGTTTAATCACTACACTAACCCTAACACGTACACTAACCCTAACCACTACCCTAACCCTAACACGTACCCTAATCCTAACCCAGACCCTAAACCGAGCCCTAACCCTAACACTAACCCTAACCCAAACCCTAACTCATACCTTACGCTGTACCCGAAGCGCTCCCCGAACCCGTACCCTAAGCCTAACCCTAAGCCTAACCCTAACCCTAGGCTACCCTTGACTGCTTCTGCCTCCAATAGATTTCCTAAGCACTAGTGTTTTAAGGAACAGCTTAAAAAGAGAATCCTAATGTGATTTCTTTATAATGGGTGTGTTCCTTATCTTATCCTAGTGTCTAAACTCTTCTCCATGGCTGGACCCCCAAATAATATTCCTTGACGTGCTAAGGGGAATCTAGAGAGTGGGATAGGTTTAATAACTACCCTAACCCTAACGCGTACCCTAACCCTAACCCCTACCCTAACCCTAACACGTACCCTAATCCTAACCCGTACCCTAAACCGAGCCCTAACCCTAACACTAACCCTAACCCTAACCCTAACCCATACCCTATGCTGTACCCGAAGCCCTCCCCGAACCCGTACCCTAAGCCGTACCATAAGCCTAACCCTAATCCTAACACTAACCCTAGGCTACCCTTGACTGCTTCTGCCTCCAATAGAATTTCTAAGCACTAGTGTTTTAAGGACCAGCTTAAAAAGAGAATCCTAATGTGATTTCTTTATAATGGGTGTGTTCCTTATCTTATCCTAGTGTCTAAACTCTTCTCCTTGGCTGGACCTCCAAATAATATTCCTTTACGTGCTAAGGGGTATCTAGAGAGTGGGATAGGTTTAATAACTACACTAACCCTAACGCGTACCCTAACCCAACCCCTACCCTAACCCTAACACGTACGCTAATCCTAACCAGTAACCTAAACCGAGCCCTAACCCTAACACTAACCCTAACCCTAACCCTAACCCATGCACTACGCCGTACACGAAGCCCTCCCCGAACCCGTACCCTAAGCCTAACCCTAAGCCTAACCCTAACCCTAGGCTACCGTTGACTGATTCTGCCTCCAATAGCTTTCCTAAGCACTAGTGTTTTAAGGAACAGCTTAAAAAGAGAATCCTAATGTGATTTCTTTATAATGGGTATGTTCCTTATCTTATCCTAGTGTCTAAACATTTCTCCATGGCTGGACCCCCAAATCATATTCCTTTACGTGCTAAGGGGTATCTAGAGAGTGGGATAGTTTTAATCACTACCCTAACCCTAACACGTACACTAACCCTAACCACTACCGTAACCCTAACACGCACCCTAATCCTAACCCATACCCTAAACCGAGCCCTAACCCTAACACTAACCCTAACCCTAACCCTAACCCATACCCTACGCCGTATCCGAACCCCTCCCAGAACCCGTACCCTAAGCCGTACCATAACCCTAACCCTAAGCCTAACCCTAACCCTAGGCTACCCTTGACTGCTTCTGCCTCCAATAGATTTCCTAAGCACTAGTGTTTTAAGGAACAGCTTAAAAAGAGAATCCTAATGTGATTTCTTTATAATGTGTGTGTTCCTTATATTATCTTAGTGTCTAAACTCTTCTCCATGGCTGGACCCCCAAATAATATTCCTGTACGTGCTAAGGGGTATCTAGAGAGTGGGATAGTTTTAATAACTACCCTAACCCTAACACGTACCCTAACCCTAACCCCTACCCTAACCCTAACACGTACCCTAATCCTAAACCGTACCCTAAACCGAGCCCTAACCCTAACACTAACCCTAAACATAACCCTAACCCATACCCTACGCCGTACCCGAAGCCCTCCCCGAACCCGTACCCTAAGCCGTACCCTAATCCTAACCCTAAGCCTAACCCTAACCCTAGTCTACCCTTGACTGCTTCTGCCTCCAATAGATTTCCTAAGCACTAGTTTTTAAGGAAGAGCTTAAAAAGAGAATCCTAATGTGATTTCTTTGTAATGTGTGTGTTCCTTATATTATCTTAGTGTCTAAACTCTTCTCCATGGCTGGACCCCTAATAATATTCCTTTACGTGCTAAGGGGTATCTAGAGAGTGGGATAGGTTTAATAACTACCCTAACCTTAACGCGTACCCTAACCCTAACCCCTACTCTAACCCTAACAAGTACCCTAATCCTAACCCGTACCCTAAACCGAGCCCTAACCCTAACACTAACCCTAACCCTAACCCATACCCTACGCCGTACCCAAAGCACTCCCCGAAGCCGTACCCTAAGCCGTACCCTAAGCCTAACCCTAACCCTAGGCTACCATTGACTGCTTCTGCCTCCAATAGATTTCCTAAGCACTAGTGTTTTAAGGAACAGCTTAAAAAGAGAATCCTAATGTGATTTCTTTATAATGGGTGTGTTCCTTATCTTATCCTAGTGTCTAAACTCTTCTCCATGGCTGGACCCCCAAATAATATTCCTTTACGTGCTAAGGGGTATCTAGAGAGTGGGATAGGTTTAATAACTACCCTAACCCTAACGCTTACCCTAACCCTAACCCCTACCCTAACCCTAACGCGTACCCTAACCCTAACCCCTACCCTAACCCTAACACGTACCCTAACCCTAACCCATACCCTACGTCGTACCCGAAGCCCTCCCCGAACCTGTACCCTAAGCCGTACCCTAAGCCTAACCCTAAGCCTAACCCTAACCCTAGGCTACCCTTGACTGCTTCTGCCTCCAATAGATTTCCAAAGCACTAGTGTTTTAAGGAACAGCTTAAAAAGAGAATCCTAATGTGATTTCTTTATAATGTGTGTGTTCCTTATATTATCTTAGTGTCTAAACTCTTCTCCATGGCTGGACCCCCAAATAATATTCCTTTACGTGCTAAGGGGTATCTAGAGAGTGGGATAGGTTTAATCAGTACCCTAACCCTAACGCGTACCCTAACCCTAACCCCTACCCTAACCCTAACACGTACCCTAATCCTAACCCGTACCCTAAACCGAGCCCCAACCCTAACACTAACCCTAACCCTAACCCTAACCCATACCCTACGCCGTACACGAAGCCCTCCCCGAACCCGTAACCTAAGCCGTACCCTAAGCCTAACCCTAAGCCTAACCCTAACCCTAGGCTACCCTTGACAGCTTCTGCCTCCAATACATTTCCTAAGCACTAGTGTTTTAAGGAACAGCTTAAAAAGAGAATCCTAATGTGATTTCTTTATAATGGGTGTGTTCCTTATCTTATCCTAGTGTCTAAACTCTTCTCCATGGCTGGAACCCCAAATAATATTCCTTTACGTGCTAAGGGGTATCTAGAGAGTGGGATAGGTTTAAACAGTACCCTAACCCTAACGCGTACCCTAACCCTAACCCCTACCCTAACCCTAACACGTACCCTAATCCTAACCCGTACCCTAAACCGAGCCGTAACCCTAACACTAACCCTAACCCTAACCCTAACCCATACCCTACGCCGTACCCGAAGCCCTCCCCGAACCCGTACCCTAAGCCGTACCCTAAGCCTAACCCTAAGCCTAACCCTAACCCTAGGCTACCCTTTACTGCTTCTGCCTCCAATAGATTTCTTAAGCACTAGTGTTTTAAGGAACAGCTTAAAAAGAGAATCCTAATGTGATTTCTTTATAATGGGTGTGTTCCTTATCTTATCCTAGTGTCTAAACTCTTCTCCATGGCTGGACCCCCAAATAATATTCCTTTACGTGCTAAGGGGTATGTAGAGAGTGGGATAGGTTTAATAACTACCCTAACCCTAACGCGTACCCTAACCCTAACCCCTACCCTAAACCTAACACGTACCCTAATCCTAACCCGTACCCTAAACCGAGCCCTTACCCTAACACTAACCCTAACCCTAACCCATACCCTACGCCGTACCCGAAGCCCTCCCCGAACCCGTACCCTAAGCCGTACCCTAAGCCTAACCCTAAGCCTAACCCTAACCCTAGGCTACCCTTGACTGCTTCTGCCTCCAATAGATTTCCTAAGCATTAGTGTTTTAAGGAACAGCTTAAAAAGAGAATCCTATTGTGATTTCTTTATAATGGGTGTGTTCCTTATCTTATCCTAGTGTCTAAACTTTTCTCCATGGCTGGACCCCAAATAATATGCCTTTACGTGCTAGGGGGTATCTAGAGAGTGGGATAGGTTTAATCACTACACTAACCCTAACACGTACACTAACCCTAACCACTACCCTAACCCTAACACGTACCCTAATCCTAACCCAGACCCTAAACCGAGCCCTAACCCTAACACTAACCCTAACCCTAACCCTAACCCATACCTTACGCTGTACCCGAAGCGCTCCCCGAACCCGTACCCTAAGCCTAACCCTAAGCCTAACCCTAACCCTAGGCTACCCTTGACTGCTTCTGCCTCCAATAGATTTCCTAAGCACTAGTGTTTTAAGGAACAGCTTAAAAAGAGAATCCTAATGTGATTTCTTTATAATGGGTGTGTTCCTTATCTTATCCTAGTGTCTAAACTCTTCTCCATGGCTGGACCCCCAAATAATATTCCTTGACGTGCTAAGGGGAATCTAGAGAGTGGGATAGGTTTAATAACTACCCTAACCCTAACGCGTACCCTAACCCTAACCCCTACCCTAACCCTAACACGTACCCTAATCCTAACCCGTACCCTAAACCGAGCCCTAACCCTAACACTAACCCTAACCCTAACCCTAACCCATACCCTATGCTGTACCCGAAGCCCTCCCCGAACCCGTACCCTAAGCCGTACCATAAGCCTAACCCTAATCCTAACACTAACCCTAGGCTACCCTTGACTGCTTCTGCCTCCAATAGAATTTCTAAGCACTAGTGTTTTAAGGACCAGCTTAAAAAGAGAATCCTAATGTGATTTCTTTATAATGGGTGTGTTCCTTATCTTATCCTAGTGTCTAAACTCTTCTCCTTGGCTGGACCTCCAAATAATATTCCTTTACGTGCTAAGGGGTATCTAGAGAGTGGGATAGGTTTAATAACTACACTAACCCTAACGCGTACCCTAACCCAACCCCTACCCTAACCCTAACACGTACGCTAATCCTAACCAGTAACCTAAACCGAGCCCTAACCCTAACACTAACCCTAACCCTAACCCTAACCCATGCACTACGCCGTACACGAAGCCCTCCCCGAACCCGTACCCTAAGCCTAACCCTAAGCCTAACCCTAACCCTAGGCTACCGTTGACTGATTCTGCCTCCAATAGCTTTCCTAAGCACTAGTGTTTTAAGGAACAGCTTAAAAAGAGAATCCTAATGTGATTTCTTTATAATGGGTATGTTCCTTATCTTATCCTAGTGTCTAAACATTTCTCCATGGCTGGACCCCCAAATCATATTCCTTTACGTGCTAAGGGGTATCTAGAGAGTGGGATAGTTTTAATCACTACCCTAACCCTAACACGTACACTAACCCTAACCACTACCGTAACCCTAACACGCACCCTATTCCTAACCCATACCCTAAACCGAGCCCTAACCCTAACACTAACCCTAACCCTAACCCTAACCCATACCCTACGCCGTATCCGAACCCCTCCCAGAACCCGTACCCTAAGCCGTACCATAACCCTAACCCTAAGCCTAACCCTAACCCTAGGCTACCCTTGACTGCTTCTGCCTCCAATAGATTTCCTAAGCACTAGTGTTTTAAGGAACAGCTTAAAAAGAGAATCCTAATGTGATTTCTTTATAATGTGTGTGTTCCTTATATTATCTTAGTGTCTAAACTCTTCTCCATGGCTGGACCCCCAAATAATATTCCTGTACGTGCTAAGGGGTATCTAGAGAGTGGGATAGTTTTAATAACTACCCTAACCCTAACACGTACCCTAACCCTAACCCCTACCCTAACCCTAACACGTACCCTAATCCTAAACCGTACCCTAAACCGAGCCCTAACCCTAACACTAACCCTAAACATAACCCTAACCCATACCCTACGCCGTACCCGAAGCCCTCCCCGAACCCGTACCCTAAGCCGTACCCTAATCCTAACCCTAAGCCTAACCCTAACCCTAGTCTACCCTTGACTGCTTCTGCCTCCAATAGATTTCCTAAGCACTAGTTTTTAAGGAAGAGCTTAAAAAGAGAATCCTAATGTGATTTCTTTGTAATGTGTGTGTTCCTTATATTATCTTAGTGTCTAAACTCTTCTCCATGGCTGGACCCCTAATAATATTCCTTTACGTGCTAAGGGGTATCTAGAGAGTGGGATAGGTTTAATAACTACCCTAACCCTAACGCGTACCCTAACCCTAACCCCTACTCTAACCCTAACAAGTACCCTAATCCTAACCCGTACCCTAAACCGAGCCCTAACCCTAACACTAACCCTTACCCTAACCCATACCCTACGCCGTACCCAAAGCACTCCCCGAAGCCGTACCCTAAGCCGTACCCTAAGCCTAACCCTAACCCTAGGCTACCATTGACTGCTTCTGCCTCCAATAGATTTCCTAAGCACTAGTGTTTTAAGGAACAGCTTAAAAAGAGAATCCTAATGTGATTTCTTTATAATGGGTGTGTTCCTTATCTTATCCTAGTGTCTAAACTCTTCTCCATGGCTGGACCCCCAAATAATATTCCTTTACGTGCTAAGGGGTATCTAGAGAGTGGGATAGGTTTAATAACTACCCTAACCCTAACGCTTACCCTAACCCTAACCCCTACCCTAACCCTAACGCGTACCCTAACCCTAACCCCTACCCTAACCCTAACACGTACCCTAACCCTAACCCATACCCTACGTCGTACCCGAAGCCCTCCCCGAACCTGTACCCTAAGCCGTACCCTAAGCCTAACCCTAAGCCTAACCCTAACCCTAGGCTACCCTTGACTGCTTCTGCCTCCAATAGATTTCCAAAGCACTAGTGTTTTAAGGAAGAGCTTAAAAAGAGAATCCTAATGTGATTTCTTTATAATGTGTGTGTTCCTTATATTATCTTAGTGTCTAAACTCTTCTCCATGGCTGGACCCCCAAATAATATTCCTTTACGTGCTAAGGGGTATCTAGAGAGTGGGATAGGTTTAATCAGTACCCTAACCCTAACGCGTACCCTAACCCTAACCCCTACCCTAACCTTAACACGTACCCTAATCCTAACCCGTACCCTAAACCGAGCCCCAACCCTAACACTAACCCTAACCCTAACCCTAACCCATACCCTACGCCGTACACGAAGCCCTCCCCGAACCCGTAACCTAAGCCGTACCCTAAGCCTAACCCTAAGCCTAACCCTAACCCTAGGCTATCCTTGACAGCTTCTGCCTCCAATACATTTCCTAAGCACTAGTGTTTTAAGGAACAGCTTAAAAAGAGAATCCTAATGTGATTTCTTTATAATGGGTGTGTTCCTTATCTTATCCTAGTGTCTAAACTCTTCTCCATGGCTGGAACCCCAAATAATATTCCTTTACGTGCTAAGGGGTATCTAGAGAGTGGGATAGGTTTAAACAGTACCCTAACCCTAACGCGTACCCTAACCCTAACCCCTACCCTAACCCTAACACGTACCCTAATCCTAACCCGTACCCTAAACCGAGCCGTAACCCTAACACTAACCCTAACCCTAACCCTAACCCATACCCTACGCCGTACCCGAAGCCCTCCCCGAACCCGTACCCTAAGCCGTACCCTAAGCCTAACCCTAAGCCTAACCCTAACCCTAGGCTACCCTTTACTGCTTCTGCCTCCAATAGATTTCTTAAGCACTAGTGTTTTAAGGAACAGCTTAAAAAGAGAATCCTAATGTGATTTCTTTATAATGGGTGTGTTCCTTATCTTATCCTAGTGTCTAAACTCTTCTCCATGGCTGGACCCCCAAATAATATTCCTTTACGTGCTAAGGGGTATGTAGAGAGTGGGATAGGTTTAATAACTACCCTAACCCTAACGCGTACCCTTACCCTAACCCCTACCCTAAACCTAACACGTACCCTAATCCTAACCCGTACCCTAAACCGAGCCCTTACCCTAACACTAACCCTAACCCTAACCCATACCCTACGCCGTACCCGAAGCCCTCCCCGAACCCGTACCCTAAGCCGTACCCTAAGCCTAACCCTAAGCCTAACCCTAACCCTAGGCTACCCTTGACTGCTTCTGCCTCCAATAGATTTCCTAAGCATTAGTGTTTTAAGGAACAGCTTAAAAAGAGAATCCTATTGTGATTTCTTTATAATGGGTGTGTTCCTTATCTTATCCTAGTGTCTAAACTTTTCTCCATGGCTGGACCCCAAATAATATGCCTTTACGTGCTAGGGGGTATCTAGAGAGTGGGATAGGTTTAATCACTACACTAACCCTAACACGTACACTAACCCTAACCACTACCCTAACCCTAACACGTACCCTAATCCTAACCCAGACCCTAAACCGAGCCCTAACCCTAACACTAACCCTAACCCTAACCCTAACCCATACCTTACGCTGTACCCGAAGCCCGCCCCGAACCCGTACCCTAATCCTAACCCTAAGCCTAACCCTAACCCTAGGCTACCCTTGACTGCTTCTGCCTCCAATAGATTTCCTAAGCACTAGTGTTTTAAGGAACAGCTTAAAAAGAGAATCCTAATGTGATTTCTTTATAATGGGTGTGTTCCTTATCTTATCCTAGTGTCTAAACTCTTCTCCATGCCTGGACCCCCAAATAATATTCCTTTACGTGCTAAGGGGTATCTAGAGAGTGGTATAGGTTTAATAACTACCCTAACCCTTACGCGTACCCTAACCCTAACCCCTACCCTAACCCTAACACGTACCCTAATCCTAACCCGTACCCTAAACCGAGCCCTAACCCTAACACTGACCTAACCCTAACCCTAACCCATACCCTACGCCGTACCCGAAGCCCTCCCCGAACCCGTACCCTAAGCCGTACCCTAAGCCTAACCCTAAGCCTAACCCTAACCCTAGGCTACCCTTGACTGCTTCTGCCTCCAATAGATTTCCTAAGCACTAGTGTTTTAAGGAACAGCTTAAAAAGAGAATCCTAATGTGATTTCTTTATAATGTGTGTGTTCCTTATATTATCTTAGTGTCTAAACTCTTCTCCATGGCTGGACCCCCAAATAATATTCCTTTACGTGCTAAGGGGTATCTAGAGAGTGGGATAGGTTTAATCAGTACCCTAACCCTAACGCGTACCCTAACCCTAACCCCTACCCTAACCCTAACACGTACCCTAATCCTAACCCGTACCCTAAACCGAGCCCCAACCCTAACACTAACCCTAACCCTAACCCTAACCCATACCCTACGCCGTACACGAAGCCCTCCCCGAACCCGTAACCTAAGCCGTACCCTAAGCCTAACCCTAAGCCTAACCCTAACCCTAGGCTACCCTTGACAGCTTCTGCCTCCAATACATTTCCTAAGCACTAGTGTTTTAAGGAACAGCTTAAAAAGAGAATCCTAATGTGATTTCTTTATAATGGGTGTGTTCCTTATCTTATCCTAGTGTCTAAACTCTTCTCCATGGCTGGAACCCCAAATAATATTCCTTTACGTGCTAAGGGGTATCTAGAGAGTGGGATAGGTTTAAACAGAACCCTAACCCTAACGCGTACCCTAACCCTAACCCCTACCCTAACCCTAACACGTACCCTAATCCTAACCCGTACCCTAAACCGAGCCGTAACCCTAACACTAACCCTAACCCTAACCCTAACCCATACCCTACGCCGTACCCGAAGCCCTCCCCGAACCCGTACCCTAAGCCGTACCCTAAGCCTAACCCTAAGCCTAACCCTAACCCTAGGCTACCCTTGACTGCTTCTGCCTCCAATAGATTTCTTAAGCACTAGTGTTTTAAGGAACAGCTTAAAAAGAGAATCCTAATGTGATTTCTTTATAATGGGTGTGTTCCTTATCTTATCCTAGTGTCTAAACTCTTCTCCATGGCTGGACCCCCAAATAATATTCCTTTACGTGCTAAGGGGTATGTAGAGAGTGGGATAGGTTTAATAACTACCCTAACCCTAACGCGTACCCTAACCCTAACCCCTACCCTAAACCTAACACGTACCCTAATCCTAACCGGTACCCTAAACCGAGCCCTTACCCTAACACTAACCCTAACCCTAACCCATACCCTACGCCGTACCCGAAGCCCTCCCCGAACCCGTACCCTAAGCCGTACCCTAAGCCTAACCCTAAGCCTAACCCTAACCCTAGGCTACCCTTGACTGCTTCTGCCTCCAATAGATTTCCTAAGCATTAGTGTTTTAAGGAACAGCTTAAAAAGAGAATCCTATTGTGATTTCTTTATAATGGGTGTGTTCCTTATCTTATCCTAGTGTCTAAACTTTTCTCCATGGCTGGACCCCAAATAATATGCCTTTACGTGCTAGGGGGTATCTAGAGAGTGGGATAGGTTTAATCACTACACTAACCCTAACACGTACACTAACCCTAACCACTACCCTAACCCTAACACGTACCCTAATCCTAACCCAGACCCTAAACCGAGCCCTAACCCTAACACTAACCCTAACCCTAACCCTAACCCATACCTTACGCTGTACCCGAAGCCCGCCCCGAACCCGTACCCTAATCCTAACCCTAAGCCTAACCCTAACCCTAGGCTACCCTTGACTGCTTCTGCCTCCAATAGATTTCCTAAGCACTAGTGTTTTAAGGAACAGCTTAAAAAGAGAATCCTAATGTGATTTCTTTATAATGGGTGTGTTCCTTATCTTATCCTAGTGTCTAAACTCTTCTCCATGCCTGGACCCCCAAATAATATTCCTTTACGTGCTAAGGGGTATCTAGAGAGTGGGATAGGTTTAATAACTACCCTAACCCTTACGCGTACCCTAACCCTAACCCCTACCCTAACCCTAACACGTACCCTAATCCTAACCCGTACCCTAAACCGAGCCCTAACCCTAACACTGACCTAACCCTAACCCTAACCCATACCCTACGCCGTACCCGAAGCCCTCCCCGAACCCGTACCCTAAGCCGTACCCTAAGCCTAACCCTAAGCCTAACCCTAACCCTAGGCTACCCTTGACTGCTTCTGCCTCCAATAGATTTCCTAAGCACTAGTGTTTTAAGGAACAGCTTAAAAAGAGAATCCTAATGTGATTTCTTTATAATGTGTGTGTTCCTTATATTATCTTAGTGTCTAAACTCTTCTCCATGGCTGGACCCCCAAATAATATTCCTTTACGTGCTAAGGGGTATCTAGAGAGTGGGATAGGTTTAATCAGTACCCTAACCCTAACGCGTACCCTAACCCTAACCCCTACCCTAACCCTAACACGTACCCTAATCCTAACCCGTACCCTAAACCGAGCCCCAACCCTAACACTAACCCTAACCCTAACCCAAACCCATACCCTACGCCGTACACGAAGCCCTCCCCGAACCCGTAACCTAAGCCGTACCCTAAGCCTAACCCTAAGCCTAACCCTAACCCTAGGCTACCCTTGACAGCTTCTGCCTCCAATACATTTCCTAAGCACTAGTGTTTTAAGGAACAGCTTAAAAAGAGAATCCTAATGTGATTTCTTTATAATGGGTGTGTTCCTTATCTTATCCTAGTGTCTAAACTCTTCTCCATGGCTGGAACCCCAAATAATATTCCTTTACGTGCTAAGGGGTATCTAGAGAGTGGGATAGGTTTAAACAGTACCCTAACCCTAACGCGTACCCTAACCCTAACCCCTACCCTAACCCTAACACGTACCCTAATCCTAACCCGTACCCTAAACCGAGCCGTAACCCTAACACTAACCCTAACCCTAACCCTAACCCATACCCTACGCCGTACCCGAAGCCCTCCCCGAACCCGTACCCTAAGCCGTACCCTAAGCCTAACCCTAAGCCTAACCCTAACCCTAGGCTACCCTTGACTGCTTCTGCCTCCAATAGATTTCTTAAGCACTAGTGTTTTAAGGAACAGCTTAAAAAGAGAATCCTAATGTGATTTCTTTATAATGGGTGTGTTCCTTATCTTATCCTAGTGTCTAAACTCTTCTCCATGGCTGGACCCCCAAATAATATTCCTTTACGTGCTAAGGGGTATGTAGAGAGTGGGATAGGTTTAATAACTACCCTAACCCTAACGCGTACCCTAACCCTAACCCGTACCCTAAACCTAACACGTACCCTAATCCTAACCCGTACCCTAAACCGAGCCCTTACCCTAACACTAACCCTAACCCTAACCCATACCCTACGCCGTACCCGAAGCCCTCCCCGAACCCGTACCCTAAGCCGTACCCTAAGCCTAACCCTAAGCCTAACCCTAACCCTAGGCTACCCTTGACTGCTTCTGCCTCCAATAGATTTCCTAAGCATTAGTGTTTTAAGGAACAGCTTAAAAAGAGAATCCTATTGTGATTTCTTTATAATGGGTGTATTCCTTATCTTATCCTAGTGTCTAAACTTTTCTCCATGGCTGGACCCCAAATAATATGCCTTTACGTGCTAGGGGGTATCTAGAGAGTGGGATAGGTTTAATCACTACACTAACCCTAACACGTACACTAACCCTAACCACTACCCTAACCCTAACACGTACCCTAATCCTAACCCAGACCCTAAACCGAGCCCTAACCCTAACACTAACCCTAACCCTAACCATAACCCATACCTTACGCTGTACCCGAAGCCCGCCCCGAACCCGTACCCTAATCCTAACCCTAAGCCTAACCCTAACCCTAGGCTACCCTAGACTGCTTCTGCCTCCAATAGATTTCCTAAGCACTAGTGTTTTAAGGAACAGCTTAAAAAGAGAATCCTAATGTGATTTCTTTATAATGGGTGTGTTCCTTATCTTATCCTAGTGTCTAAACTCTTCTCCATGCCTGGACCCCCAAATGATATTCCTTTACGTGCTAAGGGGTATCTAGAGAGTGGGATAGGTTTAATCAGTACCCTAACCCTAACGCGTACCCTAACCCTAACCCCTACCCTAACCCTAACACGTACCCTAATCCTAACCCGTACCCTAAACCGAGCCCCAACCCTAACACTAACCCTAACCCTAACCCTAACCCATACCCTACGCCGTACACGAAGCCCTCCCCGAACCCGTAACCTAAGCCGTACCCTAAGCCTAACCCTAAGCCTAACCCTAACCCTAGGCTACCCTTGACAGCTTCTGCCTCCAATACATTTCCTAAGCACTAGTGTTTTAAGGAACAGCTTAAAAAGAGAATCCTAATGTGATTTCTTTATAATGGGTGTGTTTCTTATCTTATCCTAGTGTCTAAACTCTTCTCCATGGCTGGAACCCCAAATAATATTCCTTTACGTGCTAAGGGGTATCTAGAGAGTGGGATAGGTTTAAACAGTACCCTAACCCTAACGCGTACCCTAACCCTAACCCCTACCCTAACCCTAACACGTACCCTAATCCTAACCCGTACCCTAAACCGAGCCGTAACCCTAACACTAACCCTAACCCTAACCCTAACCCATACCCTACGCCGTACCCGAAGCCCTCCCCGAACCCGTACCCTAAGCCGTACCCTAAGCCTAACCCTAAGCCTAACCCTAACCCTAGGCTACCCTTGACTGCTTCTGCCTCCAATAGATTTCTTAAGCACTAGTGTTTTAAGGAACAGCTTAAAAAGAGAATCCTAATGTGATTTCTTTATAATGGGTGTGTTCCTTATCTTATCCTAGTGTCTAAACTCTTCTCCATGGCTGGACCCCCAAATAATATTCCTTTACGTGCTAAGGGGTATGTAGAGAGTGGGATAGGTTTAATAACTACCCTAACCCTAACGCGTACCCTAACCCTAACCCCTACCCTAACCCTAACACGTACCCTAATCCTAACCCGTACCCTAAACCGAGCCCTTACCCTAACACTAACCCTAACCCTAACCCATACCCTACGCCGTACCCGAAGCCCTCCCCGAACCCGTACCCTAAGCCGTACCCTAAGCCTAACCCTAAGCCTAACCCTAACCCTAGGCTACCCTTGACTGCTTCTGCCTCCAATAGATTTCCTAAGCATTAGTGTTTTAAGGAACAGCTTAAAAAGAGAATCCTATTGTGATTTCTTTATAATGGGTGTGTTCCTTATCTTATCCTAGTGTCTAAACTTTTCTCCATGGCTGGACCCCAAATAATATTCCTTTACGTGCTAGGGGGTATCTAGAGAGTGGGATAGGTGTAATCACTACACTAACCCTAACACGTACACTAACCCTAACCACTACCCTAACCCTAACACGTACCCTAATCCTAACCCAGACCCTAAACCGAGCCCTAACCCTAACACTAACCCTAACCCTAACCCTAACCCATACCTTACGCTGTACCCGAAGCCCGCCCCGAACCCGTACCCTAATCCTAACCCTAAGCCTAACCCTAACCCTAGGCTACCCTTGACTGCTTCTGCCTCCAATAGATTTCCTAAGCACTAGTGTTTTAAGGAACAGCTTAAAAAGAGAATCCTAATGTGATTTCTTTATAATGGATGTGTTCCTCATCTTATCCTAGTGTCTAAACTCTTCTCCATGGCTGGACCCCCAAATAATATTCCTTTACGTGCTAAGGAGTATCTAGAGAGTGGGATAGTTTTAATAACTACCCTAACCCTAACACGTACCCTAACCCTAACCCCTACCCTAACCCTAACACGTACCCTAATCCTAAACCGTACCCTAAACCGAGCCCTAACCCTAACACTAACCCTAACCCTAACCCTAACCCATACCCTACGCCGTACCCGAAGCCCTCCCCGAACCCGTACCCTAAGCCGTAGCCTAAGCCTAACCCTAAGCCTAACCCTAACCCTAGGCTACCGTTGACTGATTCTGCCTCCAATAGATTTCCTAAGCACTAGTGTTTTAAGGAACAGCTTAAAAAGAGAATCCTAATGTGATTTCTTTATAATGTGTGTGTTCCTTATCTTATCCTAGTGTCTAAACTCTTCTCCATGGCTGGACCCCCAAATAATATTCCATTACGTGCTAAGGGGTAACTAGAGAGTGGGATAGGTTTAATAACTACCCTAACCCTAACGCGTACCCTAACGCTAACCCCTACCCTAACCCTAACACGTACCCTAATCCTAACCCGTACCCTAAACCGAGCCCTAACCCTAACACTAACCCTAACCCTAACCCTAACCCATACCCTACGCCGTACCCGAAGCTCTCCCCGAACCCGTACCCTAAGCCGTACCCTAATCCTAACCCTAAGACTAACCCTAACCCTAGGCTACCCTTGACTGCTTCTGCCTCCAATAGATTTCCTAAGCACTAGTGTTTTAAGGAACAGCTTAAAAAGAGAATGCTAATGTTATTTCTTTATAATGTGTGTGTTCCTTATATTATCTTAGTGTCTAAACTCTTCTCCATGGCTGGACCCCCAAATAATATTTCTTTACGTGCTAAGTGGTATCTAGAGTGTGGGATAGGTTTAATAACTACCCTAACCGTAACGCGTACCCTAACCCTAACCCCTACCCTAACCCTAACACATACCCTAATCCTAACCCATACCCTAAACCGAGCCCTAACTCTAACACTAACCCTAACCCTAACCCTAACCCATACCCTACGCCGTACCCGAAGCCCTCCCCGAACACGTACCCTAAGCCGTACCCTAAGCCTAACCCTAACCCTAGGCTACCCTTGACTGCTTCTGCCTCCAATAGATTTCCTAAGCACTAGTGTTTTAAGGAACAGCTTAAAAAGAGAATCCTAATGTGATTTCTTTATAATGGGTGTGTTCCTTATCTTATCCTAGTGTCTAAACTCTTCTCCATGGCTGGACCCCCAAATAATATTCCTTTACGTGCTAAGGGGTATGTAGAGAGTGGGATAGGTTTAATAACTACCCTAACCCTAACGCGTACCCTAACCCTAACCCCTACCCTAAACCTAACACGTACCCTAATCCTAACCCGTACCCTAAACCGAGCCCTTACCCTAACACTAACCCTAACCCTAATCCATACCCTACGCCGTACCCGAAGCCCTCCCCGAACCCGTACCCTAAGCCGTACCCTAAGCCTAACCCTAAGCCTAACCCTAACCCTAGGCTACCCTTGACTGCTTCTGCCTCCAATAGATTTCCTAAGCATTAGTGTTTTAAGGAACAGCTTAAAAAGAGAATCCTAATGTGATTTCTTTATAATGGGTGTGTTCCTTATCTTATCCTAGTGTCTAAACTTTTCTCCATGGCTGGACCCCAAATAATATTCCTTTTCGTGCTAGGGGGTATCTAGAGAGTGGGATAGGTTTAATCACTACCCTAACCCTAACACGTACACTAACCCTAACCACTACCCTAACCCTAACACGTACCCTAATCCTAACCCAGACCCTAAACCGAGCCCTAACCCTAACACTAACCCTAACCCTAACCCTAACCCATACCCTACGCCGTACCCGAAGCCCTCCCCGAACCCGTACCCTAAGCCGTACCCTAAGCCTAACCCTAAGCCTAACCCTAACCCTAGGCTACCGTTGACTGATTCTGCCTCCAATAGATTTCCTAAGCACTAGTGTTTTAAGGAACAGCTTAAAAAGAGAATCCTAATGTGATTTCTTTATAATGGGTATGTTCCTTATCTTATCCTAGTGTCTAAACATTTCTCCATGGCTGGACCCCCAAATCATATTCCTATACGTGCTAAGGGGTATCTAGAGAGTGGGATAGGTTTAATCACTACCCTAACCCTAACACGTACACTAACCCTAACCACTACCCTAACCCTAACACGTACCCTAATCCTAACCCATACCCTAAACCGAGCCCTAACCCTAACACTAACCCTAACCCTAACCCTAACCCATACCCTACGCCGTATCCAAACCCATCCCAGAACGCGTACCCTAAGCTGTACCATAACCCTAACCCTAAGCCTAACCCTAACCCTAGGCTACCCTTGACTGCTTCTGCCTACAATAGATTTCCTAAGCACTAGTGTTTTAAGGAACAGCTTAAAAAGAGAATCCTAATGTGATTTCTTTGTAATGTGTGTGTTCCTTATATTATCTTAGTGTCTAAACTCTTCTCCATGGCTGGACCCCCAAATAATATTCCTTTACGTACTAAGGTTTATCTAGAGAGTGGGATAGGTTTAATAACTACCCTAACCCTAACGCGTACCCTAACCCTAACCCCTACTCTAACCCTAACACGTACCCTAATCCTAACCCGTACCCTAAACCGAGCCCTAACCCTAACACTAACCCTAACCCTAACCCTAACCCATACCCTACGCCATACCCGAAGCCCTCCCCGAAGCCGTACCCTAAGCCGTACCCTAAGCCTAACCCTATCCCTAGGCTACCCTTGACTGCTTCTGCCTCCAATAGATTTCCTAAGCACTAGTGTTTTAAGGAACAGCTTAAAAAGAGAATCCTAATGTGATTTCTTTATAATGGGTGTGTTCCTTATCTTATCCTAGTGTCTAAACTCTTCTCCATGGCTGGACCCCCAAATAATATTCCTTTACGTGCTAAGGGGTATGTAGAGAGTGGGATAGGTTTAATAACTACCCTAACCCTAACGCGTACCCTAACCCTAACCCCTACCCTAAACCTAACACGTACCCTAATCCTAACCCGTACCCTAAACCGAGCCCTTACCCTAACACTAACCCTAACCCTAACCCATACCCTACGCCGTACCCGAAGCCCTCCCCGAACCCGTACCCTAAGCCGTACCCTAAGCCTAACCCTAAGCCTAACCCTAACCCTAGGCTACCCTTGACTGCTTCTGCCTCCAATAGATTTCCTAAGCATTAGTGTTTTAAGGAACAGCTTAAAAAGAGAATCCTAATGTGATTTCTTTATAATGGGTGTGTTCCTTATCTTATCCTAGTGTCTAAACTTTTCTCCATGGCTGGACCCCAAATAATATTCCTTTTCGTGCTAGGGGGTATCTAGAGAGTGGGATAGGTTTAATCACTACCCTAACCCTAACACGTACACTAACCCTAACCACTACCCTAACCCTAACACGTACCCTAATCCTAACCCAGACCCTAAACCGAGCCCTAACCCTAACACTAACCCTAACCCTAACCCTAACCCTAACCCATACCCTACGCCGTACCCGAAGCCCTCCCCGAACCCGTACCCTAAGCCGTACCCTAAGCCTAACCCTAAGCCTAACCCTAACCCTAGGCTACCGTTGACTGATTCTGCCTCCAATAGATTTCCTAAGCACTAGTGTTTTAAGGAACAGCTTAAAAAGAGAATCCTAATGTGATTTCTTTATAATGGGTATGTTCCTTATCTTATGCTAGTGTCTAAACATTTCTCCATGGCTGGACCCCCAAATCATATTCCTTTACGTGCTAAGGGGTATCTAGAGAGTGGGATTGGTTTAATCACTACCCTAACCCTAACACGTACACTAACCCTAACCACTACCCTAACCCTAACACGTACCCTAATACTAACCCATACCCTAAACCGAGCCCTAACCCTAACACTAACCCTAACCCTAACCCTAACCCATACCCTACGCCGTATCCAAACCCATCCCAGAACCCGTACCCTAAGCCGTACCATAACCCTAACCCTAAGCCTAACCCTAACCCTAGGCTACCCTTGACTGCTTCTGCCTACAATAGATTTCCTAAGCACTAGTGTTTTAAGGAACAGCTTAAAAGGAGAATCCTAATGTGATTTCTTTGTAATGTGTGTGTTCCTTATATTATCTTAGTGTCTAAACTCTTCTCCATGGCTGGACCCCCAAATAATATTCCTTTACGTACTAAGGTTTATCTAGAGAGTGGGATAGGTTTAATAACTACCCTAACCCTAACGCGTACCCTAACCCTAACCCCTACTCTAACCCTAACACGTACCCTAATCCTAACCCGTACCCTAAACCGAGCCCTAACCCTAACACTAACCCTAACCCTAACCCTAACCCATACCCTACGCCATACCCGAAGCCCTCCCCGAAGCCGTACCCTAAGCCGTACCCTAAGCCTAACCCTAACCCTAGGCTACCCTTGACTGCTTCTGCCTCCAATAGATTTCCTAAGCACTAGTGTTTTAATGAACAGCTTAAAAAGAGAATCCTAATGTGATTTCTTTATAATGGGTGTGTTCCTTATCTTATCCTAGTGTCTAAACTCTTCTCCATGGCTGGACCCCCAAATAATATTCCTTTACGTGCTAAGGGGAAACTAGAGAGTGGGATAGGTTTAATAACTACCCTAACCCTAAAGCGTACCCTAACGCTAACCCCTACCCTAACCCTAACACGTACCCTAATCTTAACCCGTACCCTAAACCGAGCCCTAACCCTAACACTAACCCTAACCTTAACCCTAACCCATACCCTACGCCGTACCCGAAGCCCTCCCCGAACCCGTACCCTAAGCCGTACCCTAAGCCTAACCCTAAGCCTAACCCTAACCCTAGGCTACCCTTGACTGCTTCTGCCTCCAATAGATTTCCTAAGCACTAGTGTTTTAAGGAACAGCTTAAAAAGAGAATCCTAATGTTATTTCTTTATAATGTGTGTGTTCCTTATATTATCTTAGTGTCTAAACTCTTCTCCATGGCTGGACCCCCAAATAATATTACTTTACGTGCTAAGGGGTATCTAGAGAGTGGGATAGGTTTAATAACTACCCTAACCGTAACGCGTACCCTAACCCTAACCCCTACCCTAACCCTAACATGTACCCTAATCCTAACCCGTACCCTAAACCGAGCCCTAACCCTAACACTAACCCTAACCCTAACCGTAACCCATACCCTACGCCGTAGCCGAAGCCCTCCAAGAACACGAACCCTAAGCCGTACCCTAAGCCTAACCGTAAGCCTAACCCTAACCCTAGGCTACCCTTGACTGCTTCTGCCTCCAATAGATTTCCTAAGCACTAGTGTTTTAAGGAACTGCTTAAAAAGAGAATCCTAATGTGATTTCTTTATAATGTGTGTGTTCCTTATATTATCTTAGTGTCTAAACTCTTCTCCA